>NC_080850.1:37158621-37289257 GCF_030435755.1 Ochotona princeps
CGTGGATATGTGTGGACAGTAGATGAACGCTCCAGATAGTTCATGAATGCTGACCTGGTGCGTAAGTGCTATTGAGTGTCAAGTGTCTGCATGAGCCACTGGTGTCCTGGGTTGTGTGCATAAGCCAGCTCTTCAGTGTGGATGTTTAGATCCAGTATGTACTGTGTAGGCATGCAAAGATCATGTGTGTGAGAGTACCCGAGCACCTCCAGTCCTTAGCAGTGTGGATCCAGTGTGTAGTGAAGCTGTGTTCAACCTTGAACTCACCAGGCCTCTCTCCTGGCCCGTCTCGCAGCCCCAGTGAGCTTCTCTTGCCTGTGCTTGACTTGTAGGACACTGGTGGGGCTCGAAGGTCTGTGATCAGTGGTGGCCCTGAGCTGCTTACCCACTATTACGATGATGCCCGGACCATGTACCAGGTGTTCCGCCGAGGGCTCAGTATCTCAGGTGAGAAGGGCTTGGCAGGGGTGGAGGGGATGGGTGAGTGCAAGGCTGGGTAAGCAAGCCTAGGCCGGGTGATGTAGCAGGTGAGCAGTGCCCAGGTTCCTGAAGGAGAAGCCACTCCTTGCCCACCAGTCAGAGGAGCAACCACCTTACTGGGTCATAGATTCAGCTTTGCTTGAGCTCCCCAGGCTGCATCACCACAGACCATCTCTTAGTCCATAATCTAGATGCCCCACTAGCAGCCGCTGTGCCAGGTTTGATGGCTTTGAGCCTCTGCAATACCTAGGTGCCACCAGGATGGGAGGCATGGGGATGGAGTTGGAGGGCGAACCTGCCACCTCCTCCCTGTGGCCCTCCAATTTTCCAATTTTCTGTGTGCTTTTGGGCCTATAGTAGGGACCATCAGCCAAATCATGGAGTGCTTGGGCTCTGCATTGATTCCATTACCAGGCTTCCCTGGTCTCTGGGAGGTGCCAGGCTTGTGTACTTCCAGCCCTCTTTGGTGTTAGCAGATTAGAAAGCCAGCTGGCTGGGGGGTGGGAAGTGAGAGGAATGCTCTGGCCAATGGGACCCCATAGATGGACTGTTCTTCCAGGTGTCTGATGGGTAGTACAGGTGGCCCACCCTTCAAACCCTCTTCCTTGTTTGTCTCTGCAGGGAACGGGCCCTGTCTGGGCTTCAGGAAGCCCAATCAGCCATATCAGTGGCTGTCCTACCAGGAGGTGAGTGACAAAGGCAAGACCCCACCATGCCCACTCATGGGGTCTTGGCACGAGGGAGTGGGAAGCTTGGGGGGCACCCTGCTAGGTCTTGACACTTTTTATTCCCCTGGCATGCTTGGCCAGTCTCCCAGCCTCTGGCTGCAGCCTGTAGGAGCTTTGAGCATCTACAGGCAGGCAACCAAGGCAGTCTCCCTGACCTATAGAAGCCCTGGCTGAGGCTCTTGGCTCTCCTGCTGAAGGGTCCTTGTCTTCCCGGGACCTCCCTCATGTGTGTGCAGGTGGCGGACAGGGCTGAATTCCTAGGATCTGGACTTCTCCAGCACAACTGTAAAGCATCTACAGATCAGTTTATTGGTGTTTTTGCACAAAATCGGCCGGAGGTGAGCATCTCCCTTAACTAACTTTTTTTTTTTAAGATTCATTTATTTTTATTGGAAAATCCGATTTATAGACAGAAGGAAAGACAGAGAAAGATCTTCCATCCACTGGTTCACTCTCCAAATGGTCGCAATGGCCAGAGCTAAGCCTGTCTGAAGCCAGGAGCCTGGAGTTTCTTCCGGGTCTCCCACATGGGTACAGGGTCCCAAGGCTTTGGGCCATCCTATACTGCTTTCCCGGGTCATAAGCAAGGAGGTGGATGGGAAGTGGAGGAGCCAGGACACAGATTGTGTGTGATCCCAGTACATGCAAGGCGAGGACTTTAGCTACTAGGCTGCCGCACAGGGCCCGTCCCTTAACTAACTACAGGTATCTGTGGAATAGGGTTTGGGTAGTAGGGAACAGTTCTTCTCCCCCTGTTTGTAGGGAAACCCTTGAACCATGCCACATTTGCTTCCTGCTGTGGCTTTGTTCCCCATCAGGAACAGACTCTCCAGCCAGGATCCATTGACCCTACACCCACCCCCAACACACACAGCTCTGTAGACAGCTGCCTTGATCCAAGAGGGAGACCCTGGAAGTGGACATGGGACTGTTGGGATATGAAATCAAAGAGTTACTTAATAATTGAGGCAACCTGGCACAGAAGGTTGCATGTGAGCAGGTGCAGAAAGTCAGCCTCATGGACTCCTTGGCACCTGCAGAGAGCCCAGGCATAGGGCATAGGACAGGACCCTGGTCACCTGGGCCAAAGGATGGTGCAGCCCTTTTATCACCTCCCCTTTCCTGCCCTGTGTCTCCATAGTGGATCATTGCAGAGCTGGCCTGCTATACATATTCCATGGTGGTAGTCCCGCTCTATGATACCCTGGGGCCTGGAGTTATCCGCTATATCATCAATACAGGTAAGCCTCTCTGCCACTATCGGCCCCAGACTCTCACTCTGTGCTCCCCATCTCTCACCCAAGATGTGCTTTGTTTCTGTTCTCAGAAAACAGTAGGGGCTCACAGTTGGGCTGCCAGGTTGGCATCTTGCATCCCAGCTTTTCCCAGTTGGGTTTCACCTGGAGGCTGTTCCTCAGGGCTGGTCTGTGAAGGAGCCTCCAACACAAACTGCACCCAGGCTGGTGCTCTTGGAGGTTCTCAGCTGCTGGGGACAGTTGCTAACGGGTGTGATTGTCTCAAGCCAGTCTGGGAAGAAGTAGGACTGAGCTGAGAGCCTGGAGTCAGCTCCAGGATGGTCCCTCGCCCTCTACCCAGGACTCACAGCACAGTCCTGTGTGTATGGCACACATCCCCATGGCCCAACTTGCACATTCACACACAATCTGTGGCACATGTAGGCATAACACTGCTGTCCTGGTCACAACCTGACTGTCTGGTGACCCGTACAGCTGACATCAGCACTGTGATCGTGGACAAAGCCTGGAAGGCTGGCCTCCTGCTGGAGCACGTGGAGAAGAAGGAGACTCCAGGGCTCAAGCTGATCATCCTCATGGAGCCATTTGAGGAAGCTCTGCAAGAGAGGGGGAAGAAGTGCGGAGTGCTGCTCAAGTCCATGCAGGCTGTGGAGGTGAGGGCCAGCGTCAGCCTGCTGGCTAGGCCGACAGCTGGCTGGCTGCTGCCTTGGAGCTGCTGGTTCTCTGCTCTTCGTGTGCCCTGGAGGGTTGGTTCTGGGCTCTCAGGGTGGACCAGTGCAGAGGCAGGGAAGCTTTTGCAAGAACTGGAAGTGGATGTCCTCTGCAAGACTGACCCTGTAGGTGGCACAGTTAATAGCCTCAGGCACTGATAGACTGTGATGCCAGCCTGCCCAGAAGGTACTGGTACTTCCTCGTAGCCTCCCCACTTTTGTCTGCATCAGCCTTTCTGTGCCAAGAACTGTAGATACAAAGTCCAGGCATCTTGGTGAGGATTCTTGCAAATGTGATCCAGACCTTCAATGTCAGCAGGATTGATATTACTGGGCCTGGCCTCCCCAAGGCATCAGGTTAGTGGCAGCTTGTGGTCTGCTGGGGCAGTGAAGGATATTCTGGCCTCCAGGGCTTCAGGCCGTGCTCAGTAGCACCTGAACTCCTCCATGCACACTGGTGGCAGAGCCCTGAACCTTCTCCGTCTCCTCCCGCTCCCCCATCTATGAGCTTGTACACCTCCAGCAGCCATACCCATTAGCCCAGACCACCCAGCTTGTACTCACACCTGTGGGCAACCTCTCCAGTGCGTCCCAAACTCTGAGTGCTGTCTGTCCTCTTGGTACATGCACGATGCCTTGGCTTGCCTTGGACTCATGCTTATGTCTGTGAGGTGTGGGTGAGCATGTGACCTGCAAGCTGGCCACTCCTTCCGCAACAACCTTCTCTCATAGGAGCCTCAAACTAGACCTAGGAGAGGTCTCCACCAGGAATGGGCACTAAGTGGTGGCCACACAGATGGCATCTTCAGGGAATCCTGGGCTCTGGGCCTCATTCAGGAGCACTGCCCACTATGCTGGGGTTCGTCTGGTCTGTCTTTCACCTGACTTCTGAAAGCTTTTGAGCTTTTTTAAAAAAAGCGTTTTCTCGTTTCAGGACTGTGGCCAGGAGAATCACCGTGCTCCCGTGGTAAGCACATCTGTCTGCCCACGGGTCCTTCCTGGGTAAGGTGACGGGTGGAACCTGTTGCACAGGAACCTCTCCTGTGTGACCTTCATGTCTGGTACTTGCCCGGCTCCCAGGCTGCAGCCTCCAGCCTTGGAGAAGTGCTTGTCCCTCACTGACTTCCTGTAGCCCATCTCTTGTGTCTCTGCACCTGTGCCCAAGCTAGTTTCTCTCCCCAGGTTGACCTCCCCACTTCATTTAGAGAAATCTTGCTTGCATTTCCATCTCTCTCTTTTTAAAAAAATATTTATTTATTTACTTGAAAGAGTTACAGAGAGAGAGAGATCTTCCATCCGCTGGTTCACTGTCCAAAGGGTTGCAATGGCCAGAGCTGAGCCAGTGCCAAGCTGGGAACCAGGAGTTTCTTCCGGGTCTCCCATGTGGGTGCATGAGCCCAAGGTCTTAAGCCATCATCCACTGCTTTCCCAGGCCATTAGGTAGCTGGATTAGAAGTGAAACTGCCAGGACTTAAACTAGTGCCATAAAGGATGTCGGCGCTACAGGTAGAGGATTAATGTGCTACGCTGCCACATTGGTCCCATCTCAGTTCATACACCATCACTTCAAGGGATCTATCCCTCTATGTGAAAGAGACCTGGTGATCTCTGCCTGGTGACTCTGGGACTGTATGCCCTTGAGCTGGGCCCAGGTCTGGGTGCCAAGCAGTTTTGGTGACACAGTGTGTAACTCAGTTCTGTAGTCCCAAGTTGTGTTCCCAAGTCCATCCTCAGATATGTGGAAGAAAATAGGAAGGAAGGAGGGAACTGAGGCACATTGTCAGCAGGATGAAGGCTTTGCCAGGGGTGTAAGTGTGGCCACTGCTGCCTGTTTCCTCCCAGGAGAATTTAGCTGAGGTTTGAGGAAGAAAAGACATAGGGCCAGGTGTAAGAGTGATGGGACAGGTCACTGTCCACACCCCAGTTTGGTTGCCTCTGTTTCTTTTTTCTTTTCCTGAGTGCATGCTCGGCACATAGCCATACCCACCTGCAGCACTTGCAGGGCTGGCTGGCAGCAGGGCCCAGGTGTCTCAGGCTCTGCGCTGACCGGCTGCCCTGGCTCTCCCTAACACATGCCTCTTCTCACTCCTGCAGCCCCCGCGGCCTGATGACCTCTCCATTGTATGTTTCACAAGTGGCACAACAGGTAAGTGAAGGTAGCCTTGTTGGCAGGCAGGGCCTCCCGCACCCATCTCTGGCAGCCTGGCAGCTGACCACAGTGGTATCATGGACCCTATCTGTGAAATGGACTGAGCCTTGTCTGATGCGTGCCTCCAGACACTGGGACTCCCTTGCTGCTGCTGCCAGTGACCAGAATCAGGCAGCAACAGGAGTGGCCAGTTGCAGAGGGACAGAGTGGGACGGGAGGTACAGAGACTGCCAGGAGAGACCTTTACAGTTGGGTGCATATGCTGCAGGTAGGACTTACCTTCTTTGGTCTCTTCTCTGTGGGAAACAGCTCTTACCTCAGGTACTTCCCATTCCCAGCCTGGCCTGTGACTGCGTGCCAGGGACTGGAGAAAGAGTGGAGGGGGTGGCAGCTGAGAGCCTAGGGTGAATCCTATTCCAACCCCTTGCTGTGAGACACTCACTACCACCACTGCCATCACAATTCCTCACCTGTGAGGAGGTTAGTTAAAAACTGTCAAGAACGAGATGGAGTTGTGGGTGAGAAGGCAGTGCAAGACTGAGAAAGATTGGCAGGGGAGGACCCAGTGGAGATGGAGTGCTTCTTCCATGGTGCTAATAGAGGAACACTTGCATCTGCATGGACAGGGACAGTCAAGGAAGACTTCCAGGAGAGGTAGGATGCTCCCAAAGTCCATGGCACAGCACGGCACAGTTCAATGTGCCTGTTCATCCTCACTTGCCCTCTGAGGTGAGTGAGCTGGCCAGCGTCCCTGCTCTGGGAGGAGGTGGTGGTGGGGCTGGGGCACCAGAACCTGTGCTCTCTCTGGTAACTCCCAGTCCAGATCTCTTCTCCTTCTACCTCTCCATCTCAGCTGATAGGACAGGCAGGCAACCACTTGGCCTTGTCTGAGACTGAGGAGATGCTCCCAGGTTTTTTTAGACTGAGGACCCATCTGCCTTGACGATGGCTCTTGTGGACATTGAAGGGGGCTCCCCACACCTTTGATAGCCTCAGAGACATCTGTCAAGCCATTGACCAGCCCCATGAACAAGGTCATCTGTGTCCATGGGTTGTGATTGACATGGCTTTATTGGCTTTAACTTTTTTCTCCATTGCCTCAAGTGGGTTTAAAGATTGATACTATATTCTGCTAAGCCCCATCAGAAAAGAAATCCCAACTGTCTACAAGAGCTAATACCCAGAGCCAATATGTAGTTCAAACATACCCTTCAGTGCCTTGTTACTTTTTTCAGTAGAGCATTCTAAAATCTTTTTGGTGCTGAGTGTTACTAAGAGTTTGGGAGCAGGTGACTGCAGGAGCCTTGAGCTTTGATCCCTTGCCTTCCGGTGGTGTTTTCAGGCTTCTGACATGTCACTGGGCTGGGGATGCTGCCCTTTTCTGGAAAAGAATTTCACACTGGTGGAGGGGGCAGGTCTAAGCATTCTTTGCAGAATGAAGATCCCAGACCAAGAGTAGAGTCAGGCTTTGTGTGATACAAGTGGAGTGTATGACGCCTGGAAAGCAGCTTATGTCTCAGGATGTCTCCTCCAGAGGAAAAGTGGTGCTGGGGATGAGCCGGGCAGTGACTGGGCCTGATGTGCCTGTGCCTGGCAGCATATTTGGATTTCCGTGGCTTTAGGCTAAGCCCGTGCTGTGCCTATTGCACTTGTGTTCTTGTTGGCACATTGGCCACATGTATCCTCAATGTCATAATCCACAGCAACTTCCATGATATGCTGAGCGCCTTGGCTCCCAGCCTCTTCCAGAGAGGAATCCCGCAGGTGGGAGGAAACCTGGGAGCAGAAGTGCTGGGTCAGCGACAGACTGAATCCTCCTGCAAAGGAGAGAGGGGGAGGGGGAGTATGTGGGGAAGGGGTTTGTACTGGGAAGGAAGGGGCCCAGTAGCTCTTCTGCATTGGCATCAGGAGGGGAGGCCTGGAATGGGGGCATGCTTTCTGTTCTGAGTGATGCATATGAAGTCCAGCCAGCTGCACTCACTTCCGAAGCATGTAACTGCCCAACTGCCTTGTTCTCAGCAACAAGCACTCACCATCACCTGTTGATTTGGTACCCTTGGGTATAACCCCCACTCACAAAGCTGTATCTTGGCTGCATCTGATGTGCAGCTTCAGAATTATTTCACCTTGCCCATGCCTCAGTTTCCTTGGATGCTAAACAGACTGTTTTTACACCAGCTGTGCCAAGTTGTTTCAAGAAATTACTTAGATACTATGAGTAAAATGCCTAGCACATTAGTGGATGTCCTGCAACGTAGTTATGATTTCTTTCCGTGCTGGCCCTCAAGTCTGATATTGAAAGCAGAACTTACTAGTAAAGGATCAGTAAAAGTTAGACTCAATTCTAAAGGAGGTTTGGAAGCCTGTAACTGGGTGATGCGCTCCTTCCCTGTAACATAAAACTTGTGTATCTGTTACAACTCACATTTTGTTAGATAAAGGCAGAAGCAGGTGGCCATAGGAGTCCTCAGCATGGTTGCCAAGCCCCAGTCCCACACATGCAGGGCAGACATACACCCAGCAAAAAGCCTTTGTGCGTAACAGCCACGGGAGGCCCCCTCAGGGACACTGACTGAAGCCAAAGGGCTGTTTGCAGGATCTGAAAGGAAAAGTTACTTCATGAGCCAGGGAGGAAATGAAATGCAAGGAGAATCAGTTTAAAAGTTGGCAGTGGGAAATGGACAGTACGTAGGCTTCACACTGCTGGGACATGGGGATCCCGTGTTGGGGGTAGCGCCTCTTGGGGAGGTTGCCGAGAACCCGGGGAAGGTCTGCGGTTGGATCCTGCTTTCTCAGTCACACAGAGGTCTCTCTAGAAGGTTTTTGTTCCCTATGGGCAGCCCAGATCTCACATTGCAAAGCTATGCCACGGAGAGATCTGCTTGTGGATCCGAGAAGCAAGCAGGTCTCTGAAGCCTCATCCCCTCAGGCCTTTGCTGTTTCCGCCCAGAATCTGTCACTAGCATTCACTTCAAACATTCAAACCCAATTTTTGTTGGATGACACTTGCCTGTGTTCTGTTGATGCAGCCAGTGCCCTTCCTTGGGTCATTTGCTGTCCCCTCCCCACCACTTGACAGGTGGGCTCCTACTCTCCCCACAAACCGAGTGCATCCTGATGTCCCTTTTGTAATTGTCATATTCATCCCCAGGACAAAGTGGGTTTTGGTTTTGTTTTTGCAAAAAAGATTCTTTGCAAATGTCTTGCGGCTTCAGGGAGCATGTTTGGACTCCTCAGGTGTTCTCTCTGGAACTTAAGTTAATGTGGACTTTATGCTGGGCTTGGGAGAAAGGATGTTTCTTCTGTGTTTTAATGTCTTACACGATTCCATGTAGCTCTTTCCAAAGAAATGCTTCTCAGACTCTCACAATCAGTCTCTCTCTCTCTCTCTCTCTCTCTCTCTCTCTCTCTCTCTCTGTCTCTGCCACTGGGGCAAATTCACATAGCTTAAAATCAATCATTTAAACTGAACATTTCAATGACATTAAGTACAATACTGTGCTAGTCTCTGTTCAGCTCTTTCATTAGCTCCTCTGGAAGAGTGTTGTAAAGTTAGCACATTGGTTTCTTTGCTATGTAAATTTGGCATGCCACCAGGATGCCACAAAGGAGTTTGCGTTTGCAGCTTCACAGCTGTTGTACCTGCTAATTTCACATGGGGGCGGGGAGGTGGCACCTGCCACACCTTTTGTACATGGTTTGTGTCCTTAGGCCCTACAGCACCCCAGCAGGGTTGAGGACTGTTCCTATTTTTCAGGTGAGCAACAGAAGAGAAATGGCTGACCAGGGTTTTGCCAGGAGTGGCAAGCCTTTGGTTGGAACTCTGGCAGATCTGCCCAGCAGCTGGATCAGGCAGTGTTCACCCCAACATGAATGGTTCCCCTGCTGGCTTCCCTCTCCAGTCTGTCCGGCCAGGCCACTGTCCCTTTTCCTCAGAGCCTCTGACTCATCCCAGTATCCTCTGGCTTCCTGAAGTGCCTGAGGAGCAGGTCTGTTGAGCAGTGGAAGGCATCTGGATGCATCTGTGTCCCATCTTTGCCAATGAGCAGGAAGAAGGAGCTGTCCCATCCTGTGGGTCTCCAGCCTGGCCTGAACGTGGGACCTTGCCTAATATAGGAAGTCATTGTCTGCATATCAGGTTGTGAATTCAACAATGGAGCACTGACTGTGTGCAAGGCGACTGGGGCTAGGAGTGTGTGTTCTTGGGGGAAGCTGGCGAGCACATCCACCTGCCCAGAACTCTGAAGGTGATGGGGATGAAGACCAGGGGTTCCGCGGGACTCTGCCTAGGCCTGCCGGCTTGCAGTGTTCTCAGGGAATGACTTAAGCTCCCAGCTAACTGATGTTCTTGCTTTCTTTTCTCAGGGGACCCAAAAGGTGCGATGCTCACCCATGGGAACGTGGTGGCTGATTTCTCAGGCTTCCTGAAAGTGACTGAGGTGAATAAAGCAAACTGACCATTGCAGGTGTCCTGGGGAGAGCCTCAAGCCTCAGGGACTTTTCCATTGCTTGTTCCAGTGTAGTCTGGGCTGTCACTCACAAACAGGAGTTTCTGTTCTCATCAGAGCCGCCCTACCGTTACCCGCAACGCGGAAATGGCCCCTATCTGATAAGGTGTTCTATAGATGTCTAAGAGTGCCGTGACCCCATAGGAAAAAAGCACGTAACCTTTTTTGTTTTTCATTATTATCCTGTGGTTTTGTTGTGTACTCTTTACTTAGAAAGCATTCCTTGATGTTTTCCAAGAGACCAGGGTTTAATTCATGCATTTTGTGTTTAAGGGACAACTAGGGTCTGAGAAACAGCGGCAACTGATAATTTATAAGGCTGTCCTTAGAGGTAATCTAAAATCAGAAAAAGCTTGATCTCTTGGGCTGACAAAAGCATGTTAGTGTTTTATAACCGGTAAGAAAGGAGGCCCTTTCCCACACATGGTGAGTATGTCCTGTGCTTCCCCTCAGGGGGATGAACGAACCTTCTCAGGAGAGTGAGTCTTAAGTCTGCTGGGGAGAGGCTCCCCGCACATTCCTGCCTTGTGGCCTGTGGAGTGTGTGCCACTATTGACTGAGCCAGGGTTAAGAGCCATGGGCCAGACTCCCAGGGATCATCCATACTGGTCCAGAACCAGTCCAGTAGAGGAGAGGCCTCTTTGAAAGGGTGGGTCACAGAGAAACCTAAAGGTGCAGGCTCCTGCCAGGCAGCAAGAGGAGTTCCTGATGTATGGGCTGCCCCCTGCCCCCCTGTGCTGGTGGAGCATGAGTCTGGAGGCTCCTTCTCAGCTTTCCACACTAAGGTCCTAGTGACGTGAGAGGCCACCTTCAGCTGTCTTGCTAGTACTTGGCCTTGTGTCCTCTGTCTGGGGCTTGGACTCCCAGCCACAGCTGGCATAGACAAGATTCTCTGAGCCTCTGTCTCGGGAGGAAGGATGAGGAAGTGCTGAGATGCCAAGGCCTTCAGAAGCCCCAGCGGCCTAGGGAGACTAGAGAAGTGGGGTGTGGAGTGGAGCATGCGGTGGTGGGGAGGAAGAGGAGAGAGCCAGGCTGGCATCGATGATGACTGCGAGGGAGGTGCAGGCCCTCCCGAGAAATGCCCTGCGGAGCCCGCTCTGCTGGTTTACGGGTGCTTCATGTGACTCTTTGCTTCTGCAGATAACCTAGATCCACTGGCGCTGCGACCTAACACTCTGCTTCCTATGCTGCCCTGTCTCTTCTTTCCGTACCTTTGCCGCCTCCTGTTCCCTCTCCCTTGCCATCTCTCTCCCTGTCCCTCTCCTCTCCTCGCCTTGCCTTTCCTCTTTTCTCCTCTCCTTTCCTCTTTGTCATCTCTCCCCAACCCTTTCTCACCTCTCTGTCTCTGACTTTGTCCCTGTTCCCCTCTACCCTGTTCCTGTTTGCCCATCCAGGACCATTTTCTCTTTATTGTTTTATGACTCTCTTGTTGTCTTCCTGTCAGTGTTTCTTTCCTTTCTGTCTCCCATGCCCGTCACCTGCAGAAAGTGATCTTTCCGAGACAGGACGATGTGCTCATCTCCTTCCTGCCTCTGGCTCACATGTTTGAGAGAGTAATCCAGGTAAGCCGCCCACCTGGCTGACCGGGACTTGCCTGGGCTCCCTGTGTTTTCTTACAGAGTCAGTGGGCTCCCACTTGTGCGGATGTGCACTTTTCCTATTTGCCTTTAGCACACATGTTTGAGCGAATGGTGCAGGTAAGGCCCTGGCATCAGAGAGGCACAATGTGTGCCTAGAACCCATAACCCTCGTTCGGTGTCACTTCTCACTGGTGGCATGAAGTAGGTCTAAACTGTCCTGTTCTCAAAAGGTAACACAGAGGGGTCTCCTTGTTTCCTCTTGGAGCATGTCTGAGCCACAGACATACAGGAGCTAAGAGAGATCCTAGCTGATGGCAGTGCAGTTTTGCAGAAGTGTTTTGTATTCATGTCCAAAACACCTGTGTTCCATACCTTTCATAACTCACTGCTCCCAGAAAAGAAAACAAGGCATCAGGTTAAGGGTTAAACTGTCATGGCTCCTTGGCTGTCCACAGGGGCTCACATTAGAAAGAGCCTGAAGCAAGCCTTGTGTTGGGGTACAGGCACAGTGGGGCAAGACTCCATATACACCTGGGAGGACATCTCCATGTGTGTGTCACTCAGGGAACCAGCCTGTAAACAATTGGGACTTTAAGCATTTCTCTTTTGCCTTGAGAGGAAATGTGGTGTAATGGAGCATGCTTCTGCTTTGTAGACCTAGTGTGGAGTGCCAGCAATGACCATGAACTAATTTTGTGGCCCTGAGAAAGTTTTTAGTTCCCTCAGTGACACATTCCTCACTTGTAAAATGGGATGAGGAATGTTGCCTCCCTTATTAGATTGCTGGGAGTGCTAGAGGACAGAGTGTATATAAGGCCATTTGTGTACTCCTAGTCCTGTTAGGAGCCTCTAGTACTAACCACTACCACAAGGCAAGAATAACAGCATGTCTAGTACCCATGGGTACAAAATTGGGGAAGCCTCAGAACTCTCTAAGACCTGGAGTGACATATTGGGAGGGTGTATTACATCTCTGAGACTATGTCTCCGTGGTGACCCGTGCCCAGTAACTGGGAGTGAGTGGGAGCAGGTGCCAGTGAAAATGGCCCCTGTGGCATCTCCCAAGGGCTCAGGACTCCACTCTGGATCCTTTGTCGTCTTTCTGGATGGAACTTCCAGGGAAGGTGGGGGCTGTGGTCAACTCGGATAGCCACCTTGTCTCATGGCAACAGCCAGAACTGAGTCAGGCTGTCAGCCTGCCTTCCGCATAGGCTAGAATTGTAGGTAGCTCTGGACTGTGTCTGGGAGTGATAACCCTAATGGACTCCTGCCCTGTTCTCTCCTTCCAGTCTGTTGTCTACTGCCACGGAGGGCGTGTTGGCTTCTTCCAAGGGGACATCCGCCTCCTCTCAGATGACATGAAGGCTCTTTGTCCCACCATCTTCCCTGTAGTCCCACGGCTGCTGAACCGGATGTATGACAAGGTTAGTTGTGTGAGTCCTCTGGCCAGGCTGAGAGGCTGCACAGCTGCTTGCAGACTGTCTGCCTCCACCCAGTTTACTCTTACATTCTCTGCCTCTCACACTCCGTTCTTTTGTTTCTTCCTGTTTAGGGAGATTTTGTCTCAGAAACTTGCATCTCACTGAGCATGCCTGGGTTTTGGCACTGTTACTTTTGGGTTCCATGTCACACATTCAGGGGCTCCATGCAGGGGCTCAGTGGAGCATGGCTTCTTTGCTGGCCAATCTGGGCCTTATTTCTGGCCATGGGGGTGTAATGAGGTGAGGTCCTTGGGGCCCAGACAATGTTTCCGACTTGTCTTGTGCAGATCTTCAGCCAGGCAAATACACCTTTAAAACGCTGGCTCCTGGAGTTTGCGGCCAAGCGCAAGCAGGCAGAAGTCCGGAGCGGGATCATCAGGAATGACAGCATCTGGGATGACCTCTTTTTTAATAAGATCCAGGTAGGAAAATGAGCAAGTGATTCTGGAGTACACCTGTGTCCAGTGAGTGACCTTGCAGGAGAGCTGGAGAGGTTTGAGCCCTTACAGAAACAACCTGTAGTCTCTTAACATGTGTTATATGTGCCGAGAGCAGCTAGCAGGAAGGGTCCCCTGGGAAGGAGGGTCTTGACCACCCCAAGCATCTCGCGAATTTGACCAAGGCAATCAGATCAGTGCTCTGCGGAGATGTTTCTGAGACCTGAAGTTCCACTTGCCCCTCCTGTGACGTTGGCAGTGGTGGTTTCCCAGTAGCACCAGGGCTTTAGCCAGGTGGCCATGAGTCTTCTTTTCCATGCCAATTTCTTATCCCTTCAACCTCTCCCAAACCAGATTGGTTATGAGTTACTCATTTCTGAGTCTCTGCTAGTCTTCAAGCTCTACATGACCCAAGGAATCTGTAATTACCAGCATTACTCATTTTTCTTCTTGCTCCTCTATTTTTAGCTATGAAAATTAATATTTGAGCTCTCTTGGCTCAGCTTACAGAAACAAAGTGTTTCAAGTATTCGTTTGTCCTCTGCGCCGCATAGTAAATAAAGGATGGTATTGATTTATACATGAAAAAAGAAAATGCCATTAAAATGGAGGTTGGAAGAAATTGTTCTAAGTAATTGCTTGAATGCTTTGTGAATGACAGGAGGGTGAAGAAGCAGCTGTGTATTTCAAGGAAGCAAGAACCCATATTATAGCAGAGGAATAGCACGTTCCTTGGAAAAGCTGGTCATATAGGTTGAGTAGCTGGGAAGGTTGGATTTATCATTTGGAGCACGGAGGGACTTCCTGAACTCCTGTATCTTCCATGATGCAATTAGGGTCCAGTGGTTGAGTGTAGACCTTGGATGGGGCCTGAATGGGCTGGATGCCATCACAGGCCTCTGTCTTAGGCGGGTGCCTCTCTGTCCCTACAGGCCAGTCTTGGTGGGTGTGTGCGGATGATTGTTACTGGAGCAGCTCCTGTATCGCCAGCAGTCTTGGGATTCCTCCGGGCAGCTCTGGGATGCCAGGTATTGACACGGGTGGCCTTTCTTGGAGACAGAGGCACGTGTGTTGGACAGGGAAGTAGTATGACATCCAGCGTACAGAGAAAGATCTAACGGGCACGATTTGTGTGGGATGAAGACCAGGGTGGCCTTGTTACTTTCTGGCAAGCCCAGGTGTGTTAACTCTGGGAAGTTCCTTTCCCTTGGTGCTTGCAAGTTTTCAGCAAAGGACAAAGGGATCAGTTAGCCTAAACATGGGCCATCAGTGTTCTGGAGAGGCCCCTGCTCCTGTTCTGCATCCCCAGCCCGCAGAGTGCATTCATCTCTTCTCCCGGCCTAGGAAAAGAGCACAGGGAGGAGGTAACGCTCATGTGGTTGTTGTTACTTGCTTTAGTAAGCTTTGAAAGACTTCTTCATTCATTTATCCATTCAATTGATGCTTATTAATTTCTCACATATGTAGCATGTTGGGACATGGTTGTGGCTGTTGAGTTTTGTTAAGTAAAGTAAAAGTATCTAATTCATGACCGAGCATGCCTACATGCTTAATGAGCCACTGAGGTTCTTACATGTTTGTCCTATCTCACACCAATGAGGCCTGACCCCTTCTAAAGGCAGACTCTCCCACGTGGTGTTTTCATGCAAATCAGCCATGCTCTGGAGGGGAACATCTTACAGGGACAAAACATGTAGTGGGTTGTTTAAATGTTTACCTAACATGCAATATCCAAAAGAAAAATCAAGTCAGTGGTCAGATATCATTATCCAGATTACATGACTTTATCTACTAAATGTCTGGGAGAAAACAAAACAAAACCACTTCTTTCAAGCAAAAGTGGCCTGCTTGTCTGCATTCAGTTTCATCTTGGGTCACCAAAGCCCAGCACCCTCACCCCCGGCCCCCTGTCCACTAACTTCAAAATGGAGTGGCCCTCGCATCCAAGGGAAGTTAACTGGCTGGAGAGGGCAGCTGCTCGGCTGGTAGGGATGGGAGGGGGAAGGAGTCCACATTGTGGTTTCCCATGTTTTGCTTGAAGGTTTATGAAGGTTATGGCCAAACTGAGTGCACAGCTGGATGTACCTTCACCACACCAGGGGACTGGACCTCAGGTAGGATGGCTGGAGGCGTGGGAGTGCTTCATAGGCCACTGCCAGGTGGAGGCAGGAGGTTTTAAAGCTGCTGTGGAGGAAGAGAATCTGCATGTAAAGTGAATGGTGGTTATGTCTGGGTTGTAGCACTATGTGTCTATTGGGGTTTTCCTAGCACACATTTTTGTGTTTTCCTTATTTTAGAGGTGAACAGAAGTTTTGTTAGAAGTAAAAGAGAAAAGAAAGAAAAGGAAATAATAGGTCACCTGATGCAGCTCCAGGTGTAAAAATGCCTTTATTAGAATTTTTTATTTTATACATTTTAGATGCCACACAGTTTTGCTTTCAGTCATTTTAGAATGAAACAAACACACTGGGAATCAGATGTGGAATTTAAGGAAGAGACAGATTCATATGGCCAGAACACTACTTCTTTTTTTTTAAGATTTATTTATTTTTATTGCAAAGTCAGATATATATGTACAGAGAGAGAAAGAGAGAGAGAGAGGAGGAGAGACAGAAAGGAAGATCTTCCATCCGATGATTCACTCCCCAAGTGACCACAGCGGCCAAAGCCAGGAGCTCTTCCAGGTCTCCCACACGGGTGCAGGGTCCCAAGGCTTTGGGCCGTCCTCGACTGCTTTCCCAGGCCACAAGCAGGGAGCTAGATGGGAAGTGGGGCTGCCGGGATTAGAACCGGCGCCCATATGGGATCCTGGCGCGTTGAAGGCGAGGACTTTAGCCACTAGACCACGGCACCAGGCCCAGCACTATTTCTGAAAGAGTCATTTCAGAGACCCTTTAGGAACCAGGATCTCTTGGGATATTAATGACTAGAAAACAGTGGAAACCTCCAAGGGCAGCAGCTCCCTTCTACACCCCCATTCTGAGATTTCTCTTTCAGGGCAAGAGGGAGATGATCCTGTGACAGGGAGCCCGTGTGTTGTCCATCAGTAGATTTACACCAGAGACAGGGAGAATCTGAAAACCACTGCATGCAAGAATCCTTCAGGTTTCCAACTTTCTCTGTGAGCCTTGGGCCATTCTTTATGCTTAAGTTGGCTCAACGGTATACTGAAAAATTTGGGATAAGGTATATACTGAAGAAATATGCTTATTAGTAAAATACTATTTTCAGAATATCTGAGGTAGCATAAATGTGATAACCACATTCTAAATTGAAATTATATTTGGCCAAGTCAAGGATTAAAGTTTTTTTTTTTTTTTCCTGAGTTTTGTCTCCTTATACTCTAGCTGAAACAGCATTTTCTGTATAGGAAGGAATTTCAAAAATTTAGTGGAAAATGGAATGAAAAATTGGTGCAGAAAACTTTGAAATCCATGCATATTTTATACAAACACACACACGTAATATGATTTTCTCAAAAACTCTTTAAAGATTCCTAATAAATTCTTGGATCATTTTGCCATTAGTAAATTCATCTTTACCATGGATCCTTGCAGTGGTGTTGGTAAGAGAGGATAGATACCTTTGTATGTTACTGTAAAGGATTCAGCAGCCTGTTTTTTTACAAGAGTGATCAAAATGTCACAACTTTGTTTTTCCTGTACCTGGGTCACTCTTCTTTCAGAACCTTGGCTAGTACTTACTTAAACAAAAGCATCCATGTTGTCCTTGGATTATGCAATTACCACAATGACTAGAGAGAATGACTTAGATGTACTTTTGTGGTTGGAATACATAATATTAAGAAAAAACCTCGAGTTTTATTTTGGGGCTCAAGTTACCTTAGCCTGCTTTTCTGTTCCTTTGTTATCCAACTATAATAACAGCATCACCTTGGTGCCTGTAATAAATAATATCATTGCTCATTCCAGCCCACTAGGACAGAATATATAGTCTAACAGGATTTCTAGCAGATTCCTATCCACATTAATCAACAGTCTAATGCCTGGAAGAAAGCAATAGTGGCTATATTTTATGATACCCAAACCAAGATATGGGAAAGATGTTTTAAGGTGGGCACAGTTATCAGAAATTATGACCCTGTAGTTGATAGTGCATTTTATATCTCTCTCTGTACTTAAGGACTCTGTGCAGTGTGGTCCTGGGCCACGTGTGCCTGCCTACTCTTTTTTTTTTTTTTTTTTTTTTTTTTTTTATTGTTAATTATTTTGCATTATGTGACAGTTTCATAGGCTCTGGGAATCCCCCCCTCCCTCCCCCTCCCCTCCCCCCGGTGGATTCCTCCACCTTGATGCAGTATTACAGTTCAAATTCAATCAAGATTCTTTCATTGCAAACATATACCAAGCATAGAGTCCAGCTACTTATTGTCCAGATTGGTTGAACAGTTTCTTGGGGAGACCTTTTCTGGTCTGAAGTTTGAGCTGGCAGAATATCATCACAGTCAATTAAGAGTCCCAATATAACATCAACAGCAATTTGCAATGTTATGGAATTGACATGGTTTTGAGTAACCAGTGTATTAAAAAGAAAAAAAAAAAAAAAAGGAAAACAAGTCCTAGCCACAACCTATGATTAGCTCATTGACATTTCAATTTAGTTCATATACAGGACCGGCTGCTCTATACCTTAAAATGGCCATAAGGCACCATTCAGCTGTTTCGTGTCCATTTCATCTTAGTATTTAGCCAGTTGTTGTGTTGAAGTAAAATTTTGCTGATCTTGGCAGATTTTAGGATAATCCAGACTGGCTTGTAACTCTAACAAGATATATGTCAACATTTTAGGTGCAGAACATTTTTTTTTTTTTTTTTGGGGGGGGAGTGTGCAGGAAAATCCTCAGCACCATGGTGAGGAGTAAAACTAATCTTTGTGATCCACCCAGCGAGGCATGAGCCAATCCATGCCAGCTCTTTCCTGTCAGATTTCAAGTTCTACTTTCTGTTGTTTATTTATTTTAGGTTTTTTTTTTTTTTTTAGTTTGTATGATTGTTTGTTTGCTGTGAGGGGTTTTCGAAGCGATCCCGATGGTCATTGCGAGGGAGGGGGGGTCCAGAGGTGGAGCCAGTCTCGGACCAGAGAAAGCTCTCCTCCCTGGTCCGGAAGGACGTTTATTGTTCTTCTGTTTCTGCAGACCACTCAGGGCTTCTGGTTGTCTTTCCGATGACGTTGGTTTCTGCACTGTAGTGTTTGGACTTCTTCCATCCCCTGTGGAAGCTCCGGTTGGGGGTGGGTGACCTCAGAGTACTCGGCCTCCGAGGGCATCCAATTCCCTGTGGCCTCCTTGGCAGTTGGGATATAGTCCTTGTTGCTCGTATTAATAGTTTGTGGTGAAGGTCTGGGAGTCTTCATGGTTGGGATCCAGGCTTTCTCCTTACCACCTGCTCCACCCTGGAGTGCTCCCCTGCTCCACGCACATGACCTCCTGTTAAGAGGTTGTCAGGATCGCACCCGATTCCCCCCTCATGCATTGGTATAGTAGTTTTATTGTTGTTTAGTGCCACTTTGAGTCTGTTATCTATGAATTACCAGATTTGATCTTGATAGGCTATATTGTACTTTTTTCTCACTCTTTTTATGGTCCTGAAAGATTTCCCTGCACTCCCCGCCTGCCTACTCTTTAAGAATCGGGTGTAAAACAAGAGTCTGGGGAAATGATTAGCCTTTGCTTTCTCTAGAACTCTCATCATTCACTACCAGCTGGGACAAGTGGCATCTAAGCATGTTTCCCACCCACAATTTCCCACTCTGACTGGGGCCTGGAGCATCTTCAGTGCTGAGACTGCCATGACACTGACAGATGCTTTCTTGTTGGTGTCCTAGGACACGTGGGGGCGCCTCTGCCCTGCAACCACATCAAGCTCGTTGACGTCGAGGAACTGAACTACTGGACCAGCAAAGGAGAGGGAGAGGTAAACCTCAGGACTTAGCCATTCATGTCTGTGGGTGCCATGTGAGTGAGCGCACGCAAACAGGAACAGAGAGTATGACCTCTTCCACTGCCTCCTGGTACATAAAGTTGTTTAAATCACCAGTTTGACTCTACTAAATTCAACATCCCCTCTCCTGTTTACACAGTAACCAACCTGCATGGCTGGGACTCAGCTGATCTAAATCAAGATTTCTGAGTTCTGAGTATTTGAAGTTCTTTTTAAAATGTGGCATAGCCTGCTGTAATGTCATCTGTCCCAGAGACCCGAGGCCGGGGTTGCTAGCTCACTCCATGGGAGTGGGCATTGGAAGGCTTGGCATTCGTGCTGGAATGAACAAGCCCCCGGCATCTGTATGAGACCCAATCAAGGGTGGCAAAGCAGCACATGCTGAGGCCAGAGGACCTCAGAGGAAGAAGAGATGGCCGAGGCCTCTCAAAGGGCATGTTGGGAGGAGATGGGGAAGGCACTGCTGGAGAGAGAGAACCCAAGAAAAGTGCAGATGGCTGGTGGTTGCTACCTATCCTCCTTTTCTAGCTCCACAGTTTCCCCCAGGCTTTCCTGGGGGACAGAGTACCTTCTCTGTGTGTCTGGTTGTGTCCTCTCTTTGTTGCATTCCTTGTGCCACGGCTAAGGGAAGCCATGGCGGTTTTCTCTGCAGATATGTGTGAGAGGACCAAATGTGTTCAAAGGCTACTTGAAAGATCCGAAGAATACACAGGAGGCCCTGGACAGTGATGGCTGGCTTCACACTGGAGACATCGGCAGGTGGCTGCCGGTGCGTATACACTGGGAATAATGGCGTTTCACTTCAGCAGTCGGGGGTGGGGAGGACATACATAATGTAGCCCACTAAGGAGGAACCTTCTCCGTGTCTTCCCTGACAATCCATCACTAAGGAACACCTTTTTTTTTTAAAGCTTTATTTATATAGGGGCTGACAAGGTGGCATAGCAGGCTGGTCTGCCTGCTAGTGCTGGCATCCCGTATGGGCACCAGTTTGTGTCCTGGCTGCTCCACTTCCAATCCATCTCTCTGCTTATCGCTTCAGATAGCAGCAGAAGATGGTCCATGTGCTTGGGACCATGCGCCCAAGCAGGAGAGGGGGAAGAAAGAAGTTCCTGACCCCCAGCTTCAGATCAGCTCAGATCTGGCTGTTATGGCCATATGTAGAGTGATCCAGCAGAAGGAAAATTTTTCTCTCTGTGTCTCCTTCTCTCTGTAAAATCTACCTTTCAAATAAAACATTGCAGAGAGGGAAAGACAGAGATCTTCCATCCATTTGTTCATTTTCCAGATAGCTGCAGTGACCATGGCTGGGCCAGGTCAATGGCAGTGACCAGGGACTCCATCCAGGTCTCTCATATGAGTAGCAGAGTCCCAGGTATTTGGGCCATCTGCTGCTGCTCTCCCTGGCCATTAGCAATGAGCTGTATCAGAAGTGGAGCAGCTGGAAAACGAACTGATGCCTATAAGGGATGCCAGCATTGCACATGGCATTTACTGCTATGCCATGGTGCTGGCCCCCACCCTTTGGGATTAGGGAATTCTTTCTTTCACGGCCCCCAGAGCTTCCCCTTGCTCTCTTCTTGGTGAAGGTGATGAAGAACCTGTGCGGGAGGGGACAACTGGGTCTTGGGGTTGGACTCCCCGTGTTTAGGAGTTTCTGCAAGCTCTGGTAGTGGGTGTGTGGTGGTGAAGTTGATGGAGCAGGGACTAAGTTCTTTTGAGTGGCATGGATGCTGGCCCCTAACAGGTGGCACCAGACAAAGGAAGAAGCCTGAAGCCAGGCTGGAGGGTGCCCGAGTTCTTTTGGTTCTACTGACATTGCTTCTGTGACCCTGAACAAAACCGTATCCTTCTCTAGGCCCCTACCTTAACTCCTTGCAAGGTACAGTGAGCCTTCAGGGTAGGATGGCTGTGGCCCCTGGTTTTTATCCAAACCCAAACAAGTCTGCCTCATTTTCTCCTTCTTAAGGTGGGGGATGATAATCACATCATTACCTGATATAGTTACTTTGGTGAGGCACACACAAGGTTAGCTCACTGCCTGGCACCTGGGAGACACTGGGGAAATGCTTTGACCAGGAAAAGCCTTTGCCTGGTGCAGCCTGCCCTGGGCTTCCCTCCTGAGTCTACAGGAAGTTGTAAAGGTTTCACGTGGTCATTTTGAGTGGTTGTATGAGGGGGCCAAGGGGCAGGTACACTGATTTGTACTTACTTGGATCTCTGTATTTCACAATGAGAAACCCTCATACTTGGGGCAGACACAGGAGTAACCCCAGAATGTGCCCTGGGCTAGGAACTCTGCTCGGGGAACACTAATGTCTTTAGTTATCAGTCTGTTGTAGTAAGCATGGCATGGAGGGCACACTTCCTATGGGACAGACACCCACTGGACCCAAGTCTCACGATCCAAAGCAGGACTATTGGGCCAGGGGATTGGCACATACGGAAGAGTTACCCTAATACTGTGCAGCAAGCTGTAATAATTGAAGGTTCCTGGAGATTAAGGGGAGATTAAGTGGGTCAGAGAGGCCAGGGGGCCCTGGACACCTGTAGAAAGTGGGTCATGCCATCAGCCGGGGAACCCTTGCCCACCCTTCATGTCATTTCATAAGAGATTTCTGAAAGCTGGCCCTTACAGTTGGACACCCTACAAAACCCCAAGTATGCTGCTGATCCATGTCCCTTGAATCCAGCAACCAGGGGCTTGTGAGAAGCGAGAGAATGAATTTCCATGTAGCAGCCCATGTTGTGCTGGCGTGGAGCCTGGAGCAGACAGCAGGCAGGCAGTCTCTGTGGGAGACAATTTTTCACGTCGTCATTACTCTTTTTTTTTTAAAAAAGATTTATTTATTTTTATTGGAAAGTCATTTACAGAGAGAAGGAGAGACAGAGAGGAACATCTTTCATATGTTGGCTTATTCCCCAAGTAGCCGCAGTGGCCAGAGCTAAGCCAATCTGAAGCCAGGAGCTTTTTCTGGGTCTTCCACATGGGTGCAGGGTCCCAAGCTTTGAGCCATCCTCCACTGCTTTCCCAGACCACAGACAGGGAGCTGGATGGGAAGTGGAGAGGCTGGGATATAAACCGGCACCCATATGGGATCCTGGTGCATGCAAGGCAAGGGCTTTAGCCACTAGGCTACTGTACCGGCTCCTTACATGATAGATATTAAAGTGAAAGTTGTTACTACAGCTCCGAGCTGCTTGTTCTTTCTGTATTTCTTATGTCAAGAGAGTCGTGCATCCCTAGTTGTATAAGTCCATTTTGGGCTACTTTAATTGAAATACCTAGGAGCAGCTTCTTGGGCAGGAAAGGCTTCTTTATGCTCACAGCCAGAGATAGCAGTCCTGGAGGTCCTATTGGCTGATAGTGCTGCGGGATGTGGCAGGAGCTGAGAAACCATCACATGGTGAGCCGGGAAGCAGAGAGAACAGTGAGGCAGAACTTGAACTTAGACAATCAGCTCTTCTGTGAGAACTTTGCTCTGATGTCCTGCCTTCAGGGGACCTGAAAATCCTCTTGACCCACCTGTCAGCTGCAGGCCAAGTCTCCATTCTTCAGCCTACAACCATTAACATGGAAGTTTAAAGAGCTGCATGAATTTTGGGGACACAAATCTTACTCACCCCATAACACCAACTTAACCATGATAGGACTTTCAGAAAACTGTATCAAAACATTGTGTTTGGCCTTTACATTTACGTTCATGGTGAACTGACCTCTGGTTTTCCTTTTGTGTACAATTCCATTATGGTGTTAGGGTCAATTCATTGAATGAGTTGGTGAAGTTCTTTCTTTTTAAAGATTTATTTCTTTTTATTGGAAAGGCAGAGTTTTACAGAGAAAAGAAGAGACAGAGAGAAAAATCTTCCATCCATTGGTTCACTCCCCAGTTGACCACAGTGGCTGTAGCTGAGATGATCTGAAGCCAAGGGCCAGGTCTCCCACGCGGGTGCAGGGTGTCAAGGCTTTGGGCCGTCGTCTGCTGCTTTCCCAGGCCACAAGCAGGGAGCTCGATGGGAAGTAGAGCAGCTAGGACACAAACTGATACCCATAGGAGATGCAGGTGTTTGAGGGTGGAGTCCTAACTTGTTGAGGCATGGGCTGACCCCTGAAGCCTTGTATTTTTTCTTTTTTTCTGGACCAGCATGTACAAAATTGAACAATTCATAATTAAAATTTAGGTAGAAGTTTTTCATAGAGGCGTAAGTGTATTCCTGATTTTGAATAGTATCGGAGACATTTTTAAAAAGGTCAAGTCTTCACAGCAGCACTCAGATGCCTTCAGCCTTTGGCACCTGGGGGCTCTCTGGCTGTGCAGCAGCTCAGTGAGGCAGAAGCAGCAGGTGGGGGCGCAGCTTGGGACAGAGTCTGCAGGGTGGGGCGGGCAGGGGCCTGGCTTGGAGGGGCTGCTTGTTTATGAAGCTGTTCGCCCAACTCCACAGGAAGGAACTCTTAAAATTATCGACCGGAAAAAGCACATATTTAAACTCGCTCAGGGAGAATATATCGCACCCGAGAAGATTGAAAACATCTACACCCGCAGTGAGCCTGTGGCGCAGGTCTACGTCCACGGGGACAGCTTGAAGGTGAGGCCCCCCACCAGGTCTGCATCCATGGGGACAGCTTGAAGGTGAGGGCCCTCCACCAGGTCTGCGTCCACTTGGACAGCTTGAAGGTGAGGCCCCTGACCAGGTCTACGTCCATGGGGACAGCTTGAAGGTGAGGGCCCCCCACCAGGTCTACGTTCATGGGGACAGCTTGAAGGTGAGGCCCCTGACCAGGTTTGCGTCCACGGGGACAGCTTGAAGGTGAGGCTCCCCAGCAGGTCTGCCCTCCACATGCTTATGGGATCTGCTGGGGAATGCAGAGTCAATACCCCTCTCAGTTAGGTACCTGGAATCTCCTATGTGTTTTAAACCTTGAGAGAAATTTCCTTTTTTAAAGGAGAAATCTAGATTACTTGGAGTTTGGTCCAATAATACATTTCCTGAACTGCCGTACTGTGCTCGACCTCCTTCCAGGAGAGGTTTCTGAGCTAACATGCTGAAGCAAGATACAAAGTTTCTTCTGGTATAATTTTTAAGTAGGGAAGTTAACTTTACAGGTAAATGTGTACAGCAAAAAAGATGGTGCTGGTTACAGTTCACCTTACTTGGACTACATTATCTGGAAGGCCTTTTTTCCCCCTCAAACATTTATTTTTTCATTGGAAAGGTAGATATACAGAGAAAAGGAGAGACAGAAAGATCTTCTATCTGCTGGCTCACTCCCCAAGTGGCCACAACGGCCAGAGCTGAGCCAATCTGAAGCCAGGAGCCAAGAACTTCTTCTGGGTCTCCCACACGTGAGTGCAGGGTCCCAAGGCTTCGGGCCATTCTCTACTGCTTTCTCAGGCCACAAGTAGGGAGCTGGATGGAACATATATTGGTGGAACTGTTTTATAACGTATGAGCAAATGTTTGATAAGCAAATATTTTTAGAAAAGGGATGTCATTTTTAGTGCTAGACCATGAACAGCCACTCTAGAAGCCTTTGTCATGACCATGCTTTCCCTTTGGTGGACATTGCAGGCCTTTTTGGTGGGCATTGTTGTGCCTGACCCTGAGGTCATGCCCTCTTGGGCCCAGAAGCGGGGAATCGAAGGGACATATGCACAGCTCTGCACAAATAAGGTTGGTATCTTGGAGCCATTTCCTGAAAGGTTGTTGAACATTTAAAGGTAATGCGTAATGAGATACAGATCAGTGAAACAGAATTTCTGATACAGCTTTGAATCTGGTCGGACTCCTAAGCCAGGGACTTGTCTTTCCTATTGTTGTTGAAGAAACCTGTATAAAGAAGAAAGAATTTTATTTATTTATTTGAAAGACAGTTGCAGAAAGAGAGAAAAGAGGGATGCAGGGATGCAAAGAAAAAGAGGAAGATAGAGAAGGAGAAGAGAGAGAGAGAGAGAGAGAGAGAGAGAGAGAGAGATCTGTTAGGTACTGGTTCATTCCCAAAACGGCTACAACAGCCGAGGCCGGACTGGGATTCAGCCCAGAAGACAGCTGGGATTCAGGTTTCCAATGTGGCATTTGGGCCATCATCTGCTGCTTTCCCAGGGATGTTATCTGGCAGCTGGATCAAAAGTAGAGGAGCCTGCACACAAACCAACACCCACATGGGATGCTGGCATCTCAGGTGGCAGCTTTACCTGGTGTGCCACAATGGCAACCCCATCTTCCAGGTTTTAGTCAGTTTCACTTCATGTAGATCAGGATGAATATTTTCATATATTGGATAATGGTACCATAGGTGGTGGCTTAACCTACTACACCACATGCCAGCCCCAGGAAACTCGTATTTCTTAGAAAGTTTAGTAAATGATTTTTAGAGCCAGGAGACATCACAGAAAATCTTTGTCTATTCCAAGGAGGGAGATGACTTGCCCAAGACCACACAGCTGGTTAACAGGAGAGTCAGGGTGGCCCCAGGTGCTCTGGCCCTGGCCAAGTTCTCACATACCAAATAGGTGAACTTGGAGTCTGCTGGGTTTGGAGAGATGGTCATGGAGTTGAGAAAGTAGTGCACTTCTTCCTGCGGAGAACATTGTCCCTTCACACTCTTCTGCATTCTACTGGCCCAGGTGGGGTCCGGTGGGCGGCTGTGGCTGTCTCTGACTCAGCCCCTTGAGTCCCAGTAGCAGCCGTGCCTCCCACATCTCCGACCCGCCCCCGGGTTCCTCAGGGGGTGCCTGGACTCACCTGGTTGAGCAAAAATCCGCTTGAAACCCTTGGAGTGGTCCTTAGCCTGCTCCTTGGCCACCTCTACCTGCTGAGAGGTGGTGACCGGTGTGTTGCCAAGGAGAGCAGGGCTGCTTGGGGTGGGAGGCAGGCAGCATGTGGTGGAGGTGGTTAGGGAGCCCTATTAGCAAATGGTCCATTGTACTTTCCTCAAAGTGTGTTGTTTGCTGTAACTCCATTTTGAAATGTATTCTTGTCATTTTCCTCCTTTGGGTCGATTCAGGAACTGAAGAAAGCCATTTTGGAAGATATGGTGAGGTTAGGAAAAGAAAGTGGACTCCATTCTTTCGAACAGGTAACTTACCACCCCTACACTTGCCAGGGCCCTGACAACCATGAGAAAAATGAAACACATGCCTGATGACCCTGGCTCACAGCCCCCGTGCACTGCTGGGCTGCTGAGCTGAAGTCGGTCACGGGCCAAGTGAGGCCTCTCCTCACCGTCATAGATGCTCCCAGGGCTGAAATGCTATCCTGGCTGTCGGCAGGGATCACGTGTCTGAGCTGCCTGGGACACTGAAGGCTGGAGTCCTGACTTTTTAGCTTCATGGTGGCTGTCCTCTTGGCTGCAGGGGGTTAACTTTCTGGCTGGGAGGATGTCAGAAAACTTGGGTTCCTGCAGGGACCCACTGGCCCCAAAGGGTAGAGAGAAATGTGCTGGCAGCAGATGCCAAGCCCTCAAAGGCTCTTTTGGCTGGCAGCACTTTGGGGCTTTGTAACCACATGCACGAGCAGACACGGTCCTTCTCACGTACACTCGTCAGCTAGAACGTAAAGCTCCTCACAAAGGGGCAAATTCTTGATATACTAATTTGCAGTTTCTAAAAGAATTAGTTTTGATTCCCAAAACAATAATTTTATCAAAATAATTTTTTAGTAGAACAAAAACTTCATCAAAATAATTGTCTTTCTACGGTTTCCCTCTACATACAGTGTTCAGAGCCTGAAAAGTTTATCAGTATTTTAAATTTGCTTATTTGTTAATAACCTAAAATGTTTTTATGTAAAGATTATTTTCCCTTGATAGAGATTTACAAAGGGAATCATCCACCTAAAAACATTTTTAAACCAATTTAAGATATGAAATTGTGAAAGTGCATGTATTTGAAAAAAAAATTTCCTCAGATTACAATTGTAATTTCAGGAAATCTAAATACTTTAGTTTCTAAGAATATTGGTTTCCTTTGAAATAGATCTTTGTATTAATCCAGTTTGAGAAACACTGCTTTCCTCCCATTTGTCAGTACTCTTAGAACACTTAAGTCCTGAATAAGATCTGCATATATATTTTTAAATTATAAAGCCTGAGGCACTTGTGCAGATTATGTTTATTCTTCTGAATGAAAGCTCTGTTTTGGAGTCATAATTATGTAAATCTCCCATTTTCTAGGACTGACTTCATTGCCCTTCTTTAAACAGAGTTGCGTAGCTGGATCCTGTGTGATCCGGTTGTCCAAAGGTCACTAATGAGGTTCCCAAGCCTTGTTGGGTTGGGGTTTGATTTCAAGGTCGGGCTGTCCCACAGACCAAGAGGGTTAGCACATCCTTTGTGCATTCTTGGGGCCTGTACGCCCCCTGCTGGTAATGGGATGTGTGACCTGCCCCAGGCCTCTAAAGTCCAGATTTAAGAAAATACTAACTCATATGACACTTACACTTTGCTTAAGTTTCCAGTGTGCTCTGTTTAGAGCTTTCCCCAAGAGATGTATTCTTGACCACCCACGTGCCTTATGCAGAGTTTCTGGTCTAATAATCTGCCCTCACCATGGTGACTTCACATACAGGGAAGCCATGTGGCATCCCGGAAGCCTTTAGTTTTACTGCCAGAACTGTCACCTCCTGATTCTTCTGGTACCATTCTTCTCTTCGTGGGCCTGTGGCAGCCTCACCCCCACAGCCGGTGTGCGCCCTCCGCTGACCTCAGGAGACCAGCAGCCAGCCTCAGCTCGGAGGGTGTGCTGCCAGTTGTGAGCCACAGCTCAACATGAATGGTTTCAGTCCACCCATGTCCCGTTGTCAGCTTGTCCTTTCCCCTCTCCCTTTGAAATACAGGGTCAATTAAGATGAACCCTAATTAACACACACATACGTAAACACAATTAAATAAGCAAAACCATAAATTTGAATAATAAAACAAGTGCTTTAAGGGTGCTACTTACTGAGCTGGGTAAATCTGAATTAAACTTTGAACTAGAAGATAAAATTGATATGCCATAATATAATTTTCAGAAATATGCAATTCCTAGAACTAGGCCAACCATTACTAAATGTCTGGAACTGTTTGGAAGAGGTAATGAGTAGATGGGAAGTGCTTATGATTGTATTAATAATTTAAAACATGTAGCTAGACTGGGACGTGTATAGCCATGTTTAACAATATTCTTTGTATTTATATGCTTTATTAATTTGCAGAAGCAATACAGTTTTTCATTTTGACAGTAAACATGAATTACTACTATGTTAATTCCTGGGTTGAGAATTAACTTTGTTTGATTTAACTTTTGTTTTCTTCAAGCTACTTGCTTTTGTCATCAGTGAGTTCCAAGTGCCTAGGCCATCGTGTGCTGTCTCACAGGCAGCTTAGCATGAGGCTGGGTTGGAAGCTGAGTAGACAGCGTTCCAAGTGAGCACCCTTATGCGATGCAGGTGTTCCAAGCAGTGGCTTAAGGCACCGCATCACAACACCAGCCCCTTTCACGTTTTTAAATCACAAATATGGGTTAAAAAATGCCACAGCTTGCTAGGCTATTTCTGAAAAACTTTTAAGTATTGGAAGTGCATTCCAGAGAGTCTTTTCTTTCTTTCTTTCTTTCTTTCTTTCTTTCTTTCTTTCTTTCTTTCTTTCTTTCTTTCTTTCTTTCTTTCATTGGAAGGTCAGATTTACAAAGAGAAGGAGAGACAGAGAGAAAGATCTTCCATCTGCTGGTTCTCTCCCCAAGAGGTCACAATGGCCAGAGCTGAGCCAATCTCAAGCCTAGAGTCAGGAGTCTCTTCCAGGTCTCCCACGTGGGTGCAGGGTCCCAAGGCTTTGGGCCGTCCTCAGCTGCTTTCCCAGATCACAAGCAGGGAACTGGAAGGGAAGTGGAGCAGCTAGGATATAAACCGGTGCCCTTATGAGATCCCCAAGCATGCCAGGCAAGGACTTTACCACTAGGCTACTGTCCCGGGCCCAGGGGTCTTCTTTTTGTATCAAGTTCTCAATCTGAAAAACCCACGAGTGTTGTGAAGGGGTTCTTAGCAGACTCCTTTGTCAGCATGCTCACCCGGCAGACTCGCCAGGCTGTCAGTGTCAGAGTTTTTGGAAGCAGTCACCAGCATACTGAATTTCTGCAATAACTTACATACATTAGTTTCTCTGATGTCAGTTATTTCTGGATGCTGTTCATCGATTTTTATAAACAGCTCTCATGTGATAGCATCTGACAGCAGCACTCATTCTGCTGACTTTTCTGATGCACATTCTGGTTCTCTTCTGCTACTCACGTGGCTCTTTCTCTGCCTTCAGGCCAGGACACTCCTCTGCTCTCCATGTCTAGAAGGATCTGAGACTGTGCCTGTGAATGCCTAACCCTCCCACCTCTCCAGGCTATGTCTGCTCCTGCTCCAGCTTGGGACATCTTCAAATGTGCTCACGCAGAAACCTAGACCCTTACATATCTGCCTTTCCTTACCACTTACCCAGACCAGTTGCCAAGCGCTGTCATTAGAGCTAGCTTCATTGCCGGAATCATTTGCAATCTCGCCTGTCTGCTCATCTTCCGGCTTCTACTCTTGCCCCACTTAACTTCCTTCCTCACAAGTCATCTTTTCCAAAGAGCCATCTGGTTCTCTTTCTCAGTGCTTAAAAATCATTGAAATGATCAGGTCTAAACTCCCTCTCCAGGCAACTCGACCAGCCCCTGCTGTTCTTTCGTTCCTCATGCTTCAGCCAGCAGTAATACTAGACCACATAGGCTGTGGCTTTTTTTTTTTTTAATATTTACTTATTTATCTGAAAGGCAGAGTGAGAGAGAGACGGGGGCTGGGAGTGGGGTGAGAGAGAATCCTCTGATTCGCTCCTCAAATGGCCACACTGCCTAGGGCTGGGCCCGTGTGCAGCTGAGGGCCTGCAACTCCATGCAGGTCTCCCACATGGGTGCAAGGGCTCAAGGACTTGGGCCATCTCCTGATGCTTTTCCAGGCACATTGAGCAGGGAACTGGGTCAGAAGTGGATCAGCTTGGACTTGAAGTAGCACTCCTAAAGGATGCCAGTGTTGCAAGCGGTGGCCTAACTTGCTGTACCATAACCCCAATCCCGCCTTCACACATCACCACCTGCTGAGTACCTGCCTCCTCTCAGTTACATCGCATCCCCATCCCTGGCTTGCTATCTTTATTTGACTAGAGCATGTCTAATGACTTCAACTTGGGCATCCATTTTCAATGACTCCCAAGCCAGGAAGTTAATAGAAGCTTGAGTTCATTTCTTAAGCACATCCCTGCGCCCTCCACGTAATAAGCCAGAAGATAGGTGGGCCAAGGAAAAAAGAAGGGAGTATGAATGGAGATAATTGTGCCTGGATGTTTTATTAGTAAAGCAAAACCTTCTCCCGGCCAAGTAATAACCAGCCCCAATCCTGCTTAGCTTCTGAGATCAGATGTGTTCGGGGTGGTATGGCTATAGACAGGTAAAACCTTCTCTTTCTCACTAGCCAGGTCTGGATCACATGGCTAACTTACAGCTGCAGGGTAGTGGAGGAAGAGGTGCTAGCGGTGGGATCTAGGAAATCAGAGAAGAGGATTTTCATGACTCAGGTGGACCATTTGGCTCCAAACCGAGTCAGGGTCCTGTGAGCAGGCAAGTGGGGTTCAGTGATAGGGAAGCAACTGACTTCCAGCACGGGTGACTCTGGCCGTGTTCGCCACCTAGTGGTCATACCGCGCATCTCATGTAATTGGGCAGGTTCTTTGTGTCTGCTGCCTGCGGCAATGCTTGACACATAGTAGTTGTTCAATAAATGTCAGCAATGTATTAAAAGAGGTGAATGCATATTTGTATTTAACACATATACTTTGGATTCATTTAGAAGTCTGCATTACACTGATTCACAACCCTGATGTAAATGTATTATCTCAACAAAATCTTTGAACTTGGTCCCCGTTTTGTCAGCTCAGGACATGCTCTTTATTGGAAACGGTGTTACTTAGCATTAAGCCCAGGCCTAGATCGGAAGCATGTCAGGGAACTGACAGTGACCCTTCCTGCTGGAGCCTCGTTGGGGAGGAGCTGTCCAGGTCGTGCCCGGTCACTTTGACTTTTCTGGTCCCCATTGAGTCTTGTTAAAGAATCTTTGTGGGAGGCAGTGTGGGAACTAAGTCTCACCCCACCATGTCCCTCTCCAATAGATTTGATAAGATTCATTGTGTAACATTTAAAAACTAGGACTCATTATGTCCTGCCCTGACGTTACAGCTCTGGTTCAATGGCACATTTGTCTTTGTAGCTGTGGAAAGCAGCAACCTGCAGGTCCTTGGGGCTGCCCCCTCTTCACTACTTCTTGCCAGTTTATCTGTCAGCTATTTAGAATAGCTTATTCATCTTTATCACTGGCCTCTATGCACGTGTTCTTTCTAAGGAGTTGTCCTACTTCCAGTCCTAATTTCCTTAAAAACCATCTTCCCATTTCTCCTCAGAGTGGTCTTTTCCAAGGAAAGACCATCACTGCCCTGTATAGGAACATTCAGTGCCTTCCTGAGGTCTTCAAGATCAAGTTTGAGCTCTTCTATTAGCTGGCAGCTTCCTTCTGTGTCCCCCTTTGCTCTACGTTTTTTGTGACAGCAGGAAGAAAATACTTGGGTTTCCATCATCATACTCTGCCCATTTCTCATTCCCCAAAGCGTTGTTGTCTCTGCTTGTAATGCTCTTCCTCCCCTTTGCTGGTTAACTGCTACTCACTTTTTTAACTCTCACCTGACATTGCGGCGGAGGACAGAGGGCAGAATCTATCCTGATTGCTCATTTTCCTCCCGTGATGGAGTTGGTGCCCTTTGCCCTCGTCTGCCCTCCCTGTGATTGCCTTGTGTCTTCCTGCAAGCTCTCCTGGATTCCACTGGGTACTTGGCTGAGGCAGGGGCATTCAACATTCTTTGTGTCCTCAGTATCTGGCCCAGAGAAAGTGCCAGTTTGTTTCTGTTGACTGGATAAAATGATTGAGAAGAAAGTACACCAGGTGACCTTTAGCCATGTGAAATGAGCTGAACTTTTTCATGTATTTTTGACTTAGCACACTCTGTGTATGAGATCAGTGCGTCTGCCTCCATCTGCGTGTTTGCTTTGTTTCATGTGTGCCCTTGATGCTGTGTTTTATTCCTATTGAAGCTATGTTCTGTATTTGGTTTTTAGGTTAAAGCCATCCACATCCACTCTGAGATGTTCTCAGTTCACAATGGTCTGCTGACACCAACACTAAAGGCTAAGAGACCTGAGCTGAGAGGGTACTTCAAAAAACAAATAGAAGAGCTTTATACAATCTCCATATGAACGTCAAGGAAAAGTCGTCTCAGTACAATGGACTGTGTAGCAATATTATAGTTATTCTTGAAAGTAAGAGTCAAAACAACACAGCTGAAAATGGATAAGACCTGTTTTTATGACTGAGCCTCTACCTGTCCCAAGAGATCTTTAACAATATTTTCTCTATCATCACTGAGTACACTTTATTTTTCCTAAAATGACATTGTAGCAAGCTGCTAAAAATATCACAAATGGCAATGTAAAATCAAGACATTTTTCTCAAGAACTGTGTACCACTAAAAGTAATATATTCTCAGTGTTCACAGAACTCATATTAAACATTAAAAAAGTAACTGACATATTGTATTTAATTATTTTTGGAATAATAACTAGGTAACAGCAAATATCTAAGCAATGTGGACTACCTTATTCAATTACTGATTGTCAAAATCATAATTAAGTCAGACTTAAAGTTAGGCATACAGAAACATGCTAAAACATGATCACTCATCCTACAAAACTTAAGTCTTCAAGTATAATTCCTATCATGAAAAAAGTTTCTTTCTGATTTTGATGAAATCAGAAAAAATGAGACATGAGATTATAAGAGTCCACGGTAAGATAAATGTTATATGACAACTTGCAAAGAGTTTTCAATACAATTTGTCATTAAGTTCATCAAGGCATTCAGAAACTACCTAGAAGAAAAAGTGATGGCAAACAGATCAAGGCCAGTGTACACATGTTCGTGGACTCGCACCCGTAATAGAGTTGACTGTGCAGGGCCTGAACCCTTCTGTGAAGGGGAAGACGTGGAAGAAGAAACTCGGAGTTCTTTCTCAGGGTAGGCAGAGTTAACATGCCTGTGTTTTTTACCAGGGCCTTCCCATCTTCCCTTCCCAGGATATCCATGCAGGAAATCCAGTGTGACTATGATTCGGAACAATTTCACTTTCAGTAAGAGCATCAGAGCAAGGTGTGAGGAAAAGAGGGATGTTATTTTCCAAGAAAATAATTTTATCAACAGCGTAACTGAAAAATCTCTTAAAAATGACCCTAGAGAAACTATGTAGATCCATTACAGAGACATACTGGCGAGGGTATAAGCCTATTAAAATCTTTAAATGCTGCTACATTCAACTGCAAAAACCCACTTCTTGCATCATGTGATTAGATATAATCTGTATATGGATGCTATCGAATTTGTGTAATCAAATCCCCATTAAGTTCCAAGCTGCACACTGCAGTGTAAGAAGGCATGGCTCCTAGGAAATCATTCTTGTAGAGAGACAGGCCTGTGGGGGCGTATTAGCCATTTATCTGCGGTTCATGTGTTTCTCTAAGGTATATGTACTCACTACTCAGTCTTTCCTTGGAAGACATTAAGACTACATAGATACTTTCAGTTAAGGCACGCACAAGCACACAGTTCTGTTGGATATGTCTGCATCAGTGAGTATACACTTATACTTTATTCTTGTCAAAAGGGGATCACAGCTTATTGGACATAGCTAATCTTTTACACATTCCCTGGGTATATTCTCTCTAAGGAACCATTGCTACACATGCAGGTTTGACATTTAATGAGTGACCAGATTCTGTGCACACTAATTTTTAAAGGCATTTCTGAATAAACAAATATTTAAAGGGTCCCAGTTCCCATCTGTATAGCATTAGGTTTTTTAAAATATATATATTTAATATGTATCTGGGCAGTTTAAAAACGGAAACATTACCTGACTTGGATATTTGTACTATTTTAAGGACAAATAGCTTCCCATTCCAGTGGGAGGAAAGAATGCTGTTTCTCATTGTCTTTCCACTTAACTAAAATTTCACAGTTGGCTTTGATTGCAAGTGAATTTTGAACAGTGACATAAACAAATGTTCTAAAACTTTTGAGTCTGTTTGTGGCTCACAGTAGTTAGACATGATTGATCATGAATAACTTAAATTTTTTTCTTTTTTTCCTTTAAAAGATACTGTGTTTCTACCAGATTTCCCGATTTTGGAAATCATCAAGCTTGGGCCAAATGAATGTGTTAGTACAGCTGTGCTGAGAAAAGTAAACAGTGCATCCTACATATACAGCATGTCCATGTGTCTGTTCCTCATTAACTCCACCTAATTTGTAATAAAGGAGAAATGGAGTACTAGGCAAAGTAGAAAATTCATTCTTGCTTTATATTCCCCAACGTGGGGGTGGGGTGGGGAGGAAAATGTTTGTATTTCTAAAAAGTATAGGAAAAGGCATTGGATCTTAATCAATCCAGAGTTATAAGAAAATTAGTCCTTCAATTATAAATATGTTCTTAAGTATTGGCTTTTGTACTCATTCTTGTTCAGATGTATAAATAATCATCAGTTTTATAAACAAACCATTTTATGTATATTATGAATACATATGAATACACATCAATTCTTTTTCTTTTTGCCATAAAAAGAAGTCTTTGCATAATATTTTGACCTCCCATTCAGATGCAGACTACCTATCAGTAACTCACAAATTCAGAAGTCTAAGGATTAAATTCACTGTGTCTTCCTCACATAAGTAAGTCATTATTGCATCCTAAATTTAGGTACAATCACAAGCCTGAGAAAGAAATAGAAGTTGCCATTGAAATTTTTTAATAATCAGGCAATATTTTGGCAGGTGTTGAGAACAACACTTAGTTTGATTATATTGCCCATCAAAGAATCAATAATCATAAATATTTTGCAGAAAAGGAAAGGAATTTTTCTTTATTTCCCAGATGCATAAAGCACAAATGTGATGTACTTATTTAAAGATCAAAATGCTATAAGGTGAATGTGAAAGTGTGTTTTTGCATGAGAACAGACTGCTTGCAACCTTTCTTAATATCTCAGGAAAAAAAAGAATAAATGATCATCTGTAAAACTGGCGAACTGTTAAGTCACTGAAGTTTCTTGCCAGTTTTTATTTTCAGGAAGCACTTACATGGAGAGAAAAAAGGATCCTAGTAGCCTGGCTTTTCTCTCAAGTACGCAACTTAGTCTTTTCGGTGAAGCTACAATTAACTGCAGCAAGAATAGAATTAGCATTCACGTGAGGAAATGAAACTCCAGTTAGGACACAGTAATGGCTGTAGCACTGAAGAAACAGATAAATACTTGGAATATATGCATTCCTAAACTAGTCACAACAAAAGGTACATGAAGTGGCGATAGCTTCTAAATATTAGTTTGGCTAACTCTCTTAATTTTCCTTGCTAAATGACTGCAACATCTGCATGGGGGGAAATGGATATTTTTTGAAAAATTGCTTATTCTTTCAATTTTTAAAAGTTGAGGGGAGTAAAATACTACCTTTTAAATATGCATAAAAGCATCTGAATTGTAATTATATTTTCATTTGCTTTGTTACAATAGCATGCATATCAATTACAAAATGCAATGAAAACTTTTGTAAAAAAATAAAAGATTTTTTTTCATTTCTCATAGTTGCTTATAATTACTATTTCATGTATTTATTTACCATCCCCTGATGTCAGTGTATGTGGTAGTCAACATTGTGGTGCATTCAGAAAACATTGCATTGAGCTGTTCTGCCACTCTGTGTCCCCATACTCTCCGTCCTGGCCTCTCATCTGCAGTAAGGTTCCCCAGACTCCAAAGCGGTCGTGCTGGAACTCCTGCTATCAAGAGATGTGTCCTGGACTTAAATCACTTTTACCCTTAAAAGCTACTGAAGTTTTCTATCACAATGGCCCTTAAAAAAAAAAGATTCATTTATTTTAACTGGAAAGACAGATTTACAGAGAGGAGAGACAGAGAGGAAGCTCTTCTGTCTGCTGGTTCACTCCCCAAGTGGACACAATGTCCAGGTCTGAGCTGATCCAAAGCCAGAAGCTTCTTCTGGGTCTCCCACACAGGTGCAGGGTCCCAAGGCTTTGGGTCATTCTCAACTGCTTTCCCAGGCCACAAATAGGGAGCTGGATAGGCAGTGGAGCAGCCAGGACATGAACCTGTGCCCATATGGGATTCCAGCACATGCAAGGCAAAGAATTTAACCACTAGGCTACCATGCCAGGACCCCATAATGGCCTTTAAAACAGTAGTTCCATAATGTCTTTTAGTCCTTTGCAGATTTAATAGGTACCATATCTTTAAAAATCATGCCTTCTGGGCCCAGCGTGGTAGCCTAGTGGCTAAAGTCCTCGTCTTGAATGCGCCAGAATCTGATATGTACACTGGTTCTAATCCTGGCAGCCCTGCTTTCTATCCACCTCCCTGCTTGTGGCCTTGGAAAGCAGTTGAGAATGTTCCAAAGCTTTGAGGATCCTGTACCCGCGTGGGAGACCCAGAAGAGCTCCTGGCTCCTGGCTTTGGATTGGCTCAGCTCCAGCTGTTGCGGCCACTTGAGGAGTGAACCATCAGACGGAAGATCTTTCTCTGTCTCTCCTCTCTGTGTATCTGCCTTTCCAATAACAATAAATCTTTAAAAAAAAAAATCAAGTCATGCTGCTTTCCTGTTTAATATTCCTTCTTAGCAAGGTTCCCCATGGTTTCCTGCATAACGTTGGAACTCCATGGTTCAGTAAATAGGACTAGCATCTCTTGTTTCCCGAAGGAGTTTTGGCTGCAATCATACCAAACACCTTTGTATCAGCTAAAACTGTTATGCTTTCCTGTGTTGTAATGCCTTCACAGCTCCCCTTCCTAGAATGACCTTTTAACACCCTCCCTCCCCATCAGACTACTCCATTCACTTGTGAAAATTAAGCTTGATTTTGTCCTCTGAGAAGCTTCCTGCATGGTCGATTGTTTGATGGTTCTTCTGTCCCCATCCTCGTTCAGATGCAGCTGCTTGAGGTTTTGGCCTCAGTGCTGGAGCAGTCCGTAGGTGTTCTAGAAATGCCTGTTGAAAAACTCCTTCAACTCCTTTTCATGTGTTGCATAGCCCTAAAACTACAACACCTGAAAGAACAGTCATCCATCCCCAAGATGGATTCTACTATTGTTGACTAAACAAAAAGCAACCACCACCAGTTTTTCAGTTGGATGCCTGAAGCCTATGTGTTACAACACAAAGTTGCTCATGGAGTTACCCCAGAGGAGAATGTAATTCAAAAAGGTTTCCTTTGGGCTTTACCGGGCCCCAGATCCACAGACTAGCTGTTTTCCAAAATGTTTCCTTCAAAAATCTTTGCAATTTGTGATTTGTTTTTCCATAGAAAGGGCTGTTTGAAACCTAGTCAAATCCATCTGTTGAACTGCAACACTGGTGGCAGAGTTCTGGGTCAGGAGTGGGGGCAGTACAAGAGCCAGGAAGTACAGCAGAAGAATGTAGTGTAACACACATCACTGAATGTTTGTGCGGCTGTTTGTGTCCTTGAAGATCCAATTAGAGAAGACAGAAGGATGACTGTGTTGAGAAATCGCTGCCCTTCACTGTTTCGTGAGGGTACCTTGCTTCCCCTTTTGTATGCTTACTCAGCATGAAGTTTCAAACAGCCCAAGTCTGCCTCTAATCCCTACTGTCTTTGCCACCAAGGGCTTTGGGCTCCTCTCCTTGCTCTGTCTACGTTATTCTCATTTCTGAGCTAGGAGGGACAAGCACAGGACAAGCACACTAGCCCGTGCTGGAGAGCTATGCTAACTACTAATGTCATCTGGGAATCCATAATTCTATGCAAACAATATGAACATGATAGAAAAAAAAAATGTGCTGGCTGGCATCTTCAGCAGCTGCCCCAGACCATGGTTTACTCAGCCGCAAAAGGACACTCAGTGTAAGTTTATGTCCTATTCTGAAATCCTTTACAGGAATCCCCATAATCCCCATCTTCATTTGATGACATCCTGGGCCTGTAGTTCGGTATATAGCTAGATAGACTTCTCAGAAATGGGACCACAAAAGGTAGGTGAGCTTTTGGTTTAAACTATTTTTTTTTCCAGTGTTTCTTTTACTTCCAAGCCCAGGGTACCCAAAGGTCCAGACCTCTCAAAAGCCATTTAAGATTTTTAAGTTTTTTCACGGAAGCCTAGGAGAGGGGACCTGGCTTTTAAACTAAGGACTGCAAAGGCAGCAGTTTCAGGTTCACCTTTGCCTCTCTAGCATCCGCTATAATAGGGCCTAACACACAGCAAGGAGCTCCACCCACACAGAATCCAGGACTCAAAACACTGTATTTCTAACCTGAGGATGAAAGCCTACCTTCTGTTGTTCACAAATTCAGATTTCAGTGACCATGGACTGAGTCATAGTTATGCTATCTTTGTGCACGCATTTTAAGTAAAACAAAACCCAAAAAACCTCAATGATTTTATCCACAGCATACACATAGCCACACACATTGGGATATCAGTTTTTCATAATTACTTCAATTTTTTAAATGTAAAATATAACTTTTTTTTTTTTAGAACAAGAGGCTGGTTATGAATTATGTGTGTGATGTGTCTGTCAGAAGTAGCCACAATGGTTCAACCTGGGTTGTGTGGAAAGAGAGAGGGAGGCATTTCTCTGTGCCTCCAACTGGCTGAGCTCGAGTTGAGCCCCAGGTACCAGGAGCGGAGCTGCTGGGGCATCCTTGCTTTCCACTACAAGAATACAGCAGATACCCGTGAGTTGCCTTCCAGGTGCTGGAGATAAAGCCCTGGGAGCCTAGTACCTGCGAAGGTTTGGTTCGGCCCTCACCTAACACGACCTCCCAGCAAACCGGGGCCCTGGAGCTGACACCAATTCTCCAGATGGTCATTCCTTGACCCTTCCTTTTTCCTCCGGCACTGGGTGAGGCTGGCTTCAGTGACTCCCCTTCCCTTTGGGCCCGGAACCCCAAAACCCTAAACCCTAATGAAGGCCTCCTAACACACTGCTGATGAGAAGAGTCGCAGAGCCATCAGCAGCGGAGGACAAGCCCGCGTTCAGCAACAGCGCACCTGAGCTAGCCAGTCAGCGGTCACGTGGGTCGCACAGCGTTGCCAGGGGGCGGGGCCACTGCCGTGTTCCTCCATCTTCCCAGAAGCCACCACGCAGGGCAAAAAGGCGGGAGCGAGGCTGACAGCTCTAGTCCGCCAGCTGGGGGGCTTCTTCACACAGTTCTTACCAGGCTGCTCTGCCCGCCGAGTCTGGACGCTGACCTTTTCCGTTACTGAAGAAGTTGACGAGCCAGGCCATCAAGGCCCAGAGGCTTTCGAGGCTTGGGTGTGGGAAGGAGGGATGGCGATGTGGCCGCTGAGGGTCTATACTCGCAAGAAGCGGGCAGGCCAGAGGCTCAATGTAACCCCAGCACCACCGGACTTGGGCGTCCAGGCCAAGATGGAGGCCGCGCCTGGTCGTGGCTCAGGGCTGGCTGGCCGGCGTGAGCCACTCTGTGAGGAGGGAGCCGGTGGTGGACTGAGGGAGGAGGGAGGGGCGTCTGGGCCCAGGGACACCCTTCGCCGCCCGAGGCCGGGGGAACTGGCCTCCAGGACCGAGGTCCTGACACCTGTCGCCCTCCCTCAGGTCTGAAGGGTAGAAACAAAGCGCGTGGTTTGCAAAAGATCCCAGAGAGAGCCGAGAAGAGCCCCCCGGGAAGCAGCGACTCGGGGCTGGCCAGGTGGGTAGCCGGACTCAAGCCCCAAAGCCTGGCTTGTTCAGAACCCCATCAGCCTAATTTTCTGTCAGGCTTTCCTCCTTCTAACAGTCAAGGACCAAGGGGGAGAAAAAGCTCCCAGAAGCATTTGCACTAGGGTCAGGGCGCTGGGCTTACTCATTCACCCGGGTCCTCAGAGGCCGAGTATCGTGAGCAGAGCCGTGCGGCGCTGGGTCTACAGGGTGCGGACTAACCGTGTTGTTTGTTAGCAGTCATTTAAGAGTGGCAGGAGAGAAAAGCCTGCGAGAAAGCACCACCAGAGAGGAGACACTGGCTGCCAAGACCACCGTGCCTGCTGTATGTATGTCACTCCCATGCTCCTGGGTTCCTCTTAGCGTGGCCACTAGCAGAACCTGTAGCAATTACAAGGTCGTCGTTTAGTAGATCCTGCATGGCTCTAGTGGCTTTTTTTTTAATAAGCACATGTAGATTCATCGGCATGGGCGTACCTTGAACAAGTGTTAGAAATGTAAGTTACTACCTAACTTTTTGCGAAAGTACTACTTAATCAGGAGTTATGTTTGGTAGTACTTAAGCATTTTTTTGTTTTGTTTTGTTTTTAGTACTTTAGCGTTTTAAAGCCATTTTCAGGTTTTCCCATTTGATTTCTCCATTCACTCGAAGCATGCTTCGTGAGGAAGAGTTCAGCACATTACAGGACATTCCAGTTTACTTCATAATTTCTTGATGTCCTGTGTTTAATAGTATGAATTTTGTAAGATGTTTTGAAGCTGCAAACAGTAACTTGGAGAAGCTCAGATGTTGAAAATTGTGACTCATCTGAGATTAGCATTAAACTTGATGGTCAAGGCCCATATTTTTAACTTGCATGTTCCTCCATAATATGTTTTTCTGAGTAGAGCAGTTTCAACACAAAGCATTTTCCCATGTTTTACAGTGCAAAGTATTGCTTGTAGATGTCTTATATTCTACAAAAAATTATTTAAAATGCTTATTCCAATTTTTGTGTTTTTTCCTTTTTCTTTAATAATGTTTTCCTTTAAAGTAGTTAGCAAATTATCTTATTGTATATTTCTTAATATTAGTCTTAAAATACAATTTTTTATGTTTTCATAATATTTTCTGTTATAGATAGGTGTAGTGTAATTTCAAAAACTATTTTTAGTGATTGGGAACTTCATATTGTTAGGTTTTGCTGTTGTTGATATTGATAAAGATGCTGTTACAAAGGGATTTTTGGGATGTGTGTGTACCACAACTTGTTATCCTAAGGTTAATACAGTGGGCCAAAGGTTGACTCTGTACACATTTTTTTTAGTTCATGATGGCAAGTTAACACCATCTTACCTGAAGCAGAGACATATGGATGCTTCTACTGAGAAGCAGCGTGTTGTTTTGCTTTCCATTTCTTTGAGGCTAGGGAAGTCATTGCTGCTTTTCCCTCAAATTATTGGCCATTTGTGTTTCTTTTTATGAAATGTCTATTCACTATGTGTTAGGGATAATATTGCACATATTTAATGAATATTCTCATTTTTGTCTTCAGTTTTGTTTTTAGTATCTTAGAATTACAAATCTCTTAATTTGCCTATTTGCCCTTATATTGGGAGGAAAAAAAATGTTCTTCTTAGAGTTTCAGAAAACTGTTCACCCATATATTCTATTTGCTAGTGTGTCCCACAGTAATTACTTAATTGGTGTATTGTTGATTTCTTAGAAAGAGCCATAGTATACTAACTTTTTTTAGCCATAGTATCTTAATATTTATTTTATATTTAATATTAAATGTTATTTTATATGTTTAAATAATAAACTGAAAAATCTGTTATATGTATAAAATCAGTACTCAAGGTGGACATTAGTTTATTTTCAAAATAACCACATCAAAGTAATATAACAATGTTTAATCTCAACATCTGTGCCATATGTTTGACTCTTTTCCACATAGGAGTCAGCAATTGAGGACCTCCAAGTTGATACTAGTTCATCAGACAGTGAACTAATATCAGGTAAGACTGTCACATGGGACCTCTGTCAGCTTTCTGTCTTTTCTCCAAAATAGACTTGCCTTTGTATTCTTTCCCTTGAATGTAATTTGGGTTTTTTAGAGGGAATGAGAAAGATTTTCAAGAGAGAATAAGAACTGAGATCAGAAGATTAGAAATTAACTATGCAAACAGAGAAGTAAAGAAAGATCTGGGCAGTGGGTGCAACGTGTGCAAAGGCCCTGACAGAAGACTGAGTATTGTGGTTCCATAAATCAGAAGGCCAGGATGACTGGATTACAGAATGTATTGTAATTGTAATACAAGATTGGGCGGCCTGTTAAAGGTCGTGCATAGCCTTGCAGATCATGTCAGAGGTAGTGATCTTTGGAGCTGTAGGAAGTCACTGATATCTTTTAAAAAGGGAATGATAGGACCTCTTTAGCTATAGTGTGGAAAAAGACGGGAAAGAAGCAGGAGTGGATGCAAATAGACCAGCGAGAAGACCATAGTTTAGAGGAAAAATAATAGCACCTTGCCCTGACGTGGCTACATTTAAAGTTGAAAGAATAAGGCAGATCTGATGGGTGTTTTAAGCAGTAAAGCTGACAGGATATGGTAAATGAAGAGTAAGGGAACTGAAAATGTCAAAGGTGATTCTGTTTCTTCTTCATTCATTGAAAAAAAAAATCTTGTTTGAAGAAAACATCATGGATTCAAGTTTTAATATTAAGTTCTAAGTGCTTTTAAGATGTTTAAGTAATGTTGTCAGATGGGTAGCTGGATGTGGAAGACTGGAGATAGAAATTAGCCATTTACTATTGGTGTAATTGAAGTCATATTTGAAGACAGCAAAAATGATGTTATCGGTACTTTGAAAATACAGAGGACTTCTTAAAAGCAGATAAGATCAGATGGCTGAGTATACCAAGAGTAGAGAAAAACCACAGTAGAGGTAAAAGCAGCTTTAGAGATACTCTAGACGGTGAGCGAACAAATGTAAAAACCTGAAACAGACTAGAAGCAGTCCTGTGGGATTGTCCAAGTGATGGATTAAGAACTACACTTGAAATACCTGGTCCATTTCTTCTCATCTTGAAAACGCTAGTAGCTACTAATGCATGCTGCCAGGATAAAGCTACTCCCAACATTGAGAACCACTGAGGGGTGTCTCCTATGGGACATGATTGGGGTTGGATTGAGAAGCAGAGGAAGAATCTTGACTCCAGATTGAGACAAGGATAGCAGAGGAAGTAAAAATGTCAAAGCAGGAGCCAATTGGTAGGTTTGATAGCTCCAGCATAAGGATGTGGTGTGGCTCTGCACAGTGGGGATTGATTCAGGAGGCTTCCAGTGGGGAAACTAGTCAGTCATGCAATTAGGATGTTGCCTCTGTGTAACCCACAGTACTCAGTAAACAGAGGACATCCCCATCAGGAACAGTTTCCAGAATGTCTCATCATCACTTTTCTGAAATCTCTAGAAGCAGGTTATTGTTTCAGAATTTATGCTCATTTATAGAAAATGCTTTCTGTTTTTTTTTAATAAAAGTAAAGGAGTTATTTATTTATTTATTTATTTTTAGAACATAGAGCTGGAGAAAGGGAAAGACAGAGAGAAATCTTTCATCTACTGATTAACTCCTCACATGGACACAAACGCCAGGACTGGGCTAGGCTGAAGCCGGGAGCCTGGAGTTTCTTCTGGGTCTCCCATGTGGATATAAGAATCTAAATAGTTGGGTCATCTTCATCTTTCGCAGGCACATTAGCAGGGCACTGAATCAAAAGTGGAACAGCTAGGACATGAACTGGTGCCTGTATAGGATGTTGGCATCACAGTCTGTGGCTTTACCCTCTAGGCCACAATGCTGGACACTACACTACTCACTTTAAAGCAGAGATTCTCAAACAGACAGGAATAAGGCAACCATTTGAGCAACGAACCATTTGAAGAGAACCAGTGCCATGGAAAAGAGGCAACAAATGTAGCAATCAGAACTGAATCTGAGACAATAGCAACAACAACAAAAATTTATGTCCTTAAGAACAAGAAATCATTGAATCCATATTATAGCACACTGTTATAAAAATAATTATATTTCCTGCAAGTTAAAAATGACAGGTTAGAGGTTAGACATTTGGCCCAGCCACTGAGGCACCCACATCCCGTATCAGAGCACATGGCTTCAACACTTGGTTCTGCTTCTGACTAGCTTCCAGCTAATACAGACCCTGGCTCAAGTAATTGGGTTCCTTTCTCGTGCATGTGAGACCTGGATTGCATTTCTGGCTCCTGGCTTCATCCCTAGCCAGAAACACAATATGCCATCTGAGGATTAAGCCTTTGATTTCAACTCTCCTGTCTCCATTTCTTAAATGAATGAATGAATAAATATTTCAAGAATCACATTTTTTTAAAAAAATGAATCTGATAGCAGAAGAAATTCAGCTAAACATCAGATTAGTGATCCAGAAAATAGACTAGAAGAATATTTTCTTTTTTTTTTTTTAAAGATTTATTATTATTGGAAAGCCGGATATACAGAGAGGAGGAGAGACAGAGAGGAAGATCTTCCATTCGATGTTTCACTCCTCAAGTGAGCCGCAATGGGCCGGTGTGCGCCGATCTGATGCAGGGAACCAGGAACCTCTTCCAGGTCTCCCATGCGGAGGCAGGGTCCCAAAGCTTTGGGCCGTCCTCGACTGCTTTCCCGGGCCACAAGCAGGGAGCTGGATGGGAAGTGGAGCTGCTGGGATTAGAACCGGCGCCCATATGGGATCCCGGGGCGTTCAAGGTGAGGACTTTAGCCGCTAGGCCACGCCGCCGGGCCCTAGAAGAATATTTTCTTGAATATGGTATACAATAACATACAAAGTGCTTGATAAATGTTTTCTTTCCTTCCTCTCCCTTTTTTGTTTGTTCAGAAAGCATTTCTGCTTAGAAGCTTTTTCTGTCATCTCTCTTTAAATGACCTACTCTATCCTGGTAGTTCTGTGGCATTCTGTGTACTTTTATCATAGGACTGAAAACCACAGTGTAATTCTATTTGTTTCTCTCTCTTGGTGCTAAAGTCATCGGGAGTCAGCCATATCTTTTATCTCCCTGTCCTCTGCTTAGAGTAGTTGCAAATGCTTGTTGAATGAGACTTGTACTCTGTCTAGAGAAAAATGAACCATTTAATGAGCAGTATCTTTTTAAATTTTTATTTTTGAAATTATTGTACAATTATGTATAGTCTGGGATTCCCCTCCCCCTAGTTTCCCTCCCCCAACTGATTTTTCCCATAATGTCACAACTCTTCATAAGGAGTTACAATTCCATCAGTCAAGCAGTACTTTCTAAAGCAGCTTTTTAAAAAATATTTGAGAAATGTTCTTGGTTAGTACAATTTTCAAGTTGGTATGTGATTTATGTTTGAAATGTAGAATGTGTTTTCCCATAATAAAATGTTGTAAATGGCTAAATTTTGAGTGGCTACCAAAATTCTATTTAATTTTTATTTATTTAATACTATCCTAGTATCTAATAATTTTCTAACATGCTAAAAATTAATTTAGGATTTAACATTTAATGTACAAGATTGAATATATACATTCTTCTCCTTCTGAAACCCCATTGAAATACCAATTAAAGCATAAAAAATGGTGTGAAGCCACAGGAAGAGGAGAGGGTACTTCATCTGTAAGAGATAATCAGTTAAATCTGAGAACCTGGAAGTAGAGGGATGAATTATAATTGACTTGTGTAGGAAAGGAGAATGCTGGAAGCTGGGTTCCCACAGTAACGACAGACCAAGAAATGAACTGGCTCAGGCTGTAGTTTCAGGAGCCAGAAGCACCATCCATTTCTGAAGGAAAGGGTAGAGAATTAAAAACAGGAATTTTAGGCACCTTGAAAAGTTGCAAATATGCACCTTCATTTTTTTTTTCTGCTACCCTGTGGCCAGGCAGCTACCCCCTATCAGTCCATAAACATAGAAGCAGAGGACTGGACTCAGGTTCCAGGTGCTGCCCAGGGCAGGTGTGCTGCGCTAAGTACTAGCAATGGGAGTCAGGAGGAGGAAATGGAAATCAAGTCACCAAAGCCCCTAGGCCCCTGACCCCCGCTCAAGCAAATAACGCTAGTTCAGAGTTAGGAGGACTCTTCTTTTGGAACCTTCTTTCCCCCGGGGAGAATAGCTATATTCTGACATTAATGACCCAGTTTTGGTCCAAATATCTTACAGTGAAGCCTGCCTCTCCCTAAGCCTCAGTCATGATAAAGCCCCTGTAAGTCCCTCAGTTTTGAACATTAAGAATTACCAGACATGTGATGAGAGTATTTACAATGAGAAGTAGACACCAAATGAGAAAGTTGGAAGATGCAGATAATACAACAAAAATAATTTTTAATTTTAAAATATATTTAAGAAGCAGGGAGTAAAAGAAAGGGAGAAGGAGGCAGAAACAAATGACAGGAACAGAGCCAGGCAGAGCTAATTCCCTTCCTGAATGCATGCAACAACTGGGCCTGGGCCAATGTCAAGCTTGGAAATGTGAACTCAAACCACGTCTCCCATGTGAATAGCAAGGACCCAGTGCTTGATATATCTACTTTCCATCCCATGTATTGTCAGGAGGCTGAAGCTGAGTGTTTTTAAAGGTTTTGTTTATTTTGTAAAAACAATAAAAGACAAAGAGAGAATCTTCTATCTACTGGTTCACCCCCCATATGACTGCAATAAGCAGGGTTAGGCAGGCCAAAGCCATCAGGTCTCCTATATGGGTGGCAGGGGCACAGCTACTTGGGCCACTCTCTTCCCAAGTATATCACCAGGGAGTTGATTGGAACTGTGCAAGGTATCGAGATTTAGGTTTCTTAACTTTTAGGCCAAATGTGTGCCCCAGGTAAATCTTCTGATAGCTTTAGATTCATTAATATCCTGAGTGGTTAAAATGAACAATGTGTTCATAAAATAAGTACATATTACTATACAAGTGAAAAAAAAAACAGAGTGAAAAAAGTCCCCCCCCCCCAAAAAAAAAACACATGGAATCAGAAACAAGATAATCCATACAATTGGATGATTAAATTAGTTATTCCAGAAAGTTAAGTAATAGATTAAAGACAGGTAACAATGGTAATACAACTCAGTATAGAAGAACAACACTGATGTATGCTTTAAAAGATGCTTTATCAAATGTGAATTCCATCTCAATAAAGCTGTTATTTTAAAAAGAATAATAATTAAAGCACAAATCCAAGAAATATAACATGAAGATTAGTACTTCAAAACATTATAAACAGAGGAATTTATTAAAATATCTAGCATTAAAAATAATTGTACATATTCAGAGTTTCATATTCTGAAAAATATGGATATGTGGAAATTGAAGTTTATGTGGTACAAACTAATTATAACCATTATAATGAGTGAATTAAAAAAAAACCCTTTAAAATACTAAGGTGGCCAGCGTTTGGTCTAGTGGTTAAGATGTCCACATTTCACACCAGAATGCCTGGGTGTGAGTCACAGCTTGGGATCCTGACTCCAACTTCATGTTAATGCAGACCCTTGAAAGAAGCAAGTGATGATTCAAGTAATTGGATTCCTGCTACCCACGAGGGAAGCTAGGCTGAGTTCCTGGATCCTGGCTTTAGCGCTTATTGTTGCAAACATTTGGGAAGTGTAGCAGAATGGGAGTGCTGCCTCTCTCTCTCAAATTAAAAGAAAAACAAGAAGAATCTTAGTCTTCCATAGAGAAGAATGATTCCAAATAGTCTAAAATACGAATAACATTGGACTTCAGGAAGCTAGAATGTGGTAGAAAATGAATTTAAATTATGAAAAGAACTGAGGTTATACAGTTATAGAGGCATAACTAACCCTGAAACAAAATTTGACTTGAATTTCAACACACTAAGCATAGAAAGGTTTATTACCCAGAACGAGGATTTCTGGATTAAAACAGCAACAAGAACTCTCAAACATGACTGAAGGTATTGGAGAGATGGAAAAGGAGACTGACTTTGGATTTGTATGGCTGTGAGAGGGCAGGACAGGAATGGCATGCCGCCAGGTACCATTAGAACTTGCCAGCATTATCAAGAAGATGAAGCACCAGAGATTTCTTGTCCAGATGTGCGAGAGAAAGAAGAACAAGAGCAGTGAGGTTTTGAAAGGTATCACATAAGAAACTGGGAGCTGTCTCTTGTTTATAAAAGTGAGGAATGCCAGGGGCCCAATGTATTAGCCTAGTGGCTAAATCCTTGATTTGCATCCACTGGGATCCCATATGGGCTCCAGTTTATGTCCCTGCTGCTCCACTTCCCATCCAGCCATGCTTGTGGCCTGGGCAAGCAGTAAAGGATGGCTCAAAGCCTTGGGACCCTGCACCTAGGGGGAGACCCAGAAGAAACTCTTTGTTTCTGGCTTTGCCTTGAGATCAGCCCTGGTCACTGTTGCCTCTTGGGAAGTGAACCAGCAGACATGAGACTTTACTCTCTGTATATCTTTCTCTCTGTATATCTGCCTTTTAAATAAAAAAAAATATATATATACAATTCTTTAAAAAAAGAGAGAGGAATTCTATACCCAGCTAAACTGTTACTCATGTGTGACTAGGGTTTTTGGACAGCTCTGCCACAACCCTTTCTCAGGTGAATGTGGAAACAATTTTAAGCTCTTAACATACTCATACAACTGCATGTATATTTATGAAAGTTTGAATTATAAGAATTTCAAGTCTACTTGCTATTGAAATGTTTTACTGTTTTGTCTTTTTAATTTACAGGATTAAGTTTACAGCATGATGGTTCCAGTTCTCTCCTGAGCTGTTCAGTCACTGACTCTTACATGGGATGTAAGAGCTTTGAAGAGAGTTTGAGTAGTGTCTCATCACCTGAACTGTTCAGAGGATCAGATTTAGGTGAGAAAACACTTTGCATCTTAAATGGTTTCACTGTAGAAAACTTGCCTACAAGTTCCCTGATTAATAGTTGTTTCTTTTGAGGAAACGACATCACAATAGCTGCCTACCTGTAGCAGACCCGTTGTGATCCATGTTTAGTCACATAGGCCTCGCAGCACACAAGCTCTCAGAGAAGGGTGAAAGGTTGTTCCTTGCTCATGTGTTATATACAGGTGATATTTAATCAGTTTTACGCAGAATTGCATATTTGCTCTCTTGAACTCTGGCAGACTGAATACATGACTTCCTCTGCAACTTTTTTGCAATGGCAGAAAGTTTTGTTTTGTTTTCTGATTTTCTGTCTACAGCTATAAACTCATAAGGACCATGAGAACCGGAAAGGGAAAAGCATAAAGTTTGGAAAGCTAGAGAGCAGATTAAAACAGGACATGCCTGAGAATTTTGAGTTCTTACACAATTTAAATATTCTAGAAACAGGCTAGTTTGTATAACAGTTTCCAAGAAAAGCTCACAATTTGGTTGTACTAAGACTTATGAAAAGATAGGTCAAGGAGGTCCTTCACCCATGGGTGCTGAATCCATCTAACAGCAAGGAGCAACCCCCTGCAGACACAGGAGGAAAAAAAACTTGAAGCATTTGTTCTGGCCACCTTCTTCCATACTTGAACCTCTCTAATCAGAGGGCCACATGAGCATGCATCCCTCTCTACTATGTGAACAATATTAAAAACAAAATTAAAAATTTTTATAAATTAAAATAAAAATTGATACCTCTGTACTCCTCCCTCCCCCACACACATACACACAAAGCTAGGTCAAAACATGGAAGACACAGCAACTGATCTTAACACAGTCATAAGGAGCCTGAAGGTGTATTCTTCGGTATATTTTGAAGCAGAGGGACTCTTGACTAGAAAATATTAGGTACTGCAAATAGCAGGGTTTTGTATGATTTTGAAATCTTGGTCCTAATTTTAATTCTCTTATAGCACTGGTATATGTTTGCACACCCTTCAACAGTCTTGTGTAGGTGGAGTATAATTTTCCACTCTTGCTTTTGGAATTAGCCATATGCTTGTTTTTCGATGATGGGATTTCAGTGAACCAGACTGAAGGAAAGTTTGTATTTGTCCTTTTATGCCTCTGCTGTCATCATTCTGATTAGCTGTGGCTCACCTGTGAACCCCACAATGAGAAGTCAAGAGCATAGTGGCCACAGCCAGCCCACATGCTGTAGAGAACCACCCCAGCTCATCTGCAGGTCTGTTGTTAAAAACAGTTTCTGAGGCCAGCCGAGAGACACAAGAATAATAGCAAGTTTAGGGACTGTTTACCGTATAGCAAAAGCTGACTGTTACAGATGCTATATCGAATACAGGAAAGAGGGAGTTAAAAGAAAATGATCATTCAAATTTGTGGAATCTGCTTGTCCAGTACCTAGTTCCTCCCAAGTCAACAGCCCATTTCTCTGTCCAGTTTTCAGAAAATCGGAACACGGAGGTGAACCTCCTAGAAAGGATACATTTTCTTTCTGAGGAATTGAAGAAGTCTGCAATAAAATATCTAAAGTACCAACCTCAGGAATCCTTTAGTGAAATTGACCAGTCTTTTTTTCCCCCTGAGAAGTTGGTCTCAGCAGTGCTGTTAAAATATTTGCTAAACCATGTTTTAAAAAGACATAAATATCATCTCAGCTTTGTTGACTGATTTATAAATCACAGAAAGTATCTGCTTTGTCTTCAGGAGCCTAGGATTTTTGGAGTGGCATGGACATTAGCTTCTACTTAAAGCCCTACCTGCATTGGTCACTTCCAAGAAAGACAGCCTGTTCTTTGGAACTTTGAAACCAGGGATTGACTTTTCTGTAGCTGTGAAAGTCCTAGACAGTTATTTTGTTTGTGTTGAAAATCAGTTATCTTAGTTAAATATTCTGCATTACTTGAGCAGTTTCTACAATAGCATTTTCTGCTTTACCTGTATTTTTTTTTCAAGATCTTTTTTTTCCACTAGAAGGTCAGATATACAGAGAGGAGGAGAGACAAAGAGGAAGATCCTCCATCTAATGATCCACTCCCCAAGCGGCCACAGTGGCTGGAGTTGTGCCGATCCCAAAGCTAGGAGTCAGGAGTTTTTTCCAGGTCTCCCATACAGGTGCAGCGTCCCAAAGCTTTGGGCCGTCCTACTGCTGTCCCAGGCCACAAGCAGGAGCTGTATGGGAAGTGGGCCTGCTGGGATTAGAACCAGCACCCCTGGCACATGCAAGGCAAGGACCCTAGCTGCTAGGCTACCATGCTGGGCCCTTTTGCCTGTTTAAAAAAAAAGGTTTTTTTGTTTTGTTTTTAATGTTAAGAAAAAGTATGCTTAAATCTCAAGAACAACCCCCTGTTAACGGCCAACCTTTGTTTTGTGGCTTTACCTCCCTCAGCCATTACAGAATTGAAGACAATTAGGTTCTGGATTAAATTTGGACTTAAAGTAATATTGTCATTAGTTTGATGTTCTATTTAAACTGCTAAAACTTTTACAGCATTAGCAGTAAGACTATTCCCATTTCTTATCATTTGTAAGTTTCCTGGAATAGCACTCTAAATATCCTCCAAGAACTTTGTGTTTGTATTTACAGCTGGGCTCTTTGGCACAAAAGGCTTGGTTTTCAGCTTGTGTTGACTTTCAGTAGCCTTTTCTGCTAAGCTTAATCATTTCTGGCCTTTGATTTAGGGTGAAAGACATACGACTGTTCCTTTTAGTTGAACACATAAAGGCAATGTAGAGAAGGTAATTGGCCTAATTTCAGTATCTCCGAGTGGAGAGGGAGAGAGAGAGAGAGTGGTAGGAGAATACTAGTGAAAATAGGCAGTGTTGCACAAGTTTTTACTTTTTGGTCTTACTTTTAACGGTGCAACTTGTGGTGGCCTAAAACAAACAACCTGTAAAAATTAAATTATCTTTAACAGGACACTAAGAATACATAATAATGAAGGAATGGTCTCTTCAACAAATATTGTTGGGAAATCTGGATACCAGTATGCAAGAGATTGAAATGGAACCATCATAAAATACAGACAAGTGAGCTCCACAGTAAATATAAGACTTGAAACTACAGAATGTCTAGAAGAAAGTCTTGGCATTGATCTAAGTGATGATTTTTTTTAATAGGCCACGAAAACCACAAGCAAAAACACTAAAGATAGACAAGTGGGACTATATCAAACTAAAAACCTTTTGCACATCAAAGGAAAGCAACAGAGCAAAAACATAGTCTATGAAATGGGAGAAAATACTTGCAGACCAAATATCTGATAAAGGGATTAATATCTAAAATATGTAAGACCCTCTAACTCAATAGCAAAAGCAGTACAAAACACAAAGCAATGACAACAAAAACCTCAATAACCTGCTATGAAAGGAACTTGAATTGACATTTTTTAAAATAAAGACATATGAATGACTGATGGCACATAAAAAGATGCTCAACATCATTAATTATTAGAGAAATGCAATTCAAAACCACAATGAGGTATCACCTTGTACCTGTTAAGATAATTTTGGGGAGCCTGCAATGTGGATGCTGGTCCAAGTCACGGTTGCTCAACCTCCAGTCCAGTTCCCTGGTATTGTGCTACAGAAAGCAGCAGAGGGTGACTCAAGCCCTTGGACCCCATACCCACCTGGGAGACTGGAGGAAGATCTTGGTTCCTGCCTTCAGTGTGAGCAGCCCAGCCTGTTGTGGCCACTTGGGGAGTGAACCAACAGATGGAGGATTTCTTTGATATATATCTCCCTCCTTCTCTCTCAATTTCTATTTTCAAATAAATAAAAATGAATCTTTAAACAACTTTCCATAAAGTAAAAATAAAGATAAGGGTTGGCAAGAATGTGGCTGAATTGGAACTCGTTTTCACAATTGCTGGGTATATAAAATATTTTTTTTAAAGATTTATTATTATTTGAAAGCCGGATATACAGAGAGGAGGAGAGACAGAGAGGAAGATCTTCCATTCGATGTTTCACTCCCCAAGTGAGCCGCAACGGGCCGGTACGCGCCAATCCGATGCCGGGAACCAGGAACCTCTTCCGGGTCTCCCACGTGGGTGCAGGGTCCCAAAGCCTTGGGCCGTCCTCAACTGCTTTCCCAGGCCACAAGCAGGGAGCTGGATGGGAAGTGGAGCTGCCGGGATTAGAACCGGCGCCCATATGGGATCCCGGGGCGTTCAAGGTGAGGACTTTAGCTGCTAGGCCACGCCGCCGGGCCCATGGGTATGTAACATATTATAGCAGCTGTGGAAAAATATGGAACTTTTTCTAAAAATTAAAAATAAAACTATCATCACTAATCCCTTTCCTTGGTATTTATCCAAAATAATTGAAAACAGACTCAGAGAGATATTAGATATTAGTACTCTCATGTCTGTTGCAGCATTATTCACAGTAGTCAAGGAATGGAAACAACCTGGATGGCCATTGATGGGATGAGTATGTAATGAAATTGTGATATTCACATACAATAGAATATTAGTTTACTTAAAAATGAAGAAATCCTTTTATTTGCTGCAGCATTCATGAGCCATAAACACATTATGCTTGTTGGAATAAACCAGACACAGAGGGATAAATACTGTGAAATACCATTTATATGACGTATCTTATTTTTTTATATATATATATTCATTTATTCATTAATTACATTGTATTATATGACACAATTTCATAGGTACTGGGATTCCCCCCACCCCCTTCACCCCAAACCCTTCCCCCATGGTGAATTCCTTCACCTTGATGCATAACCACAGCTCAAGTTCCGTTGAGATTCCCTAATTAAAAGTTCACACCATACAGAGTCCAGCATCCCACTTGTCCAGTTCAAGTTCAACGGCCTCTTAGGGAGGCCCTCTCAGGTTTGAAGGCAGAGCCAGCAGAGCGTATATGACGTATCTTAGAGCGCAGCAAGTAGGGTAGTGGTTAACAGAAACTGGGTCATTTATGCAGGGTTAGAAAATCCTACAGATTTGCTATATAACATTATGCCTAGAGTTAATAGTGCTGTATTATTCACTTGAAACTTTATTAGAATGGATCTTCTGTTAGTGTTCTAATGGTAGTAAAGTTATGAAATGGAATCCACCAGAAATAGAAGTAACACTAGGAGAGGAAAATAACAGGAAAAAAAGCCTATGCTGCAGTAAGATAATACATAATGTATCAATTAAGTAGGAGTGTGAGCTATAAAAAAGTGAGTATTTTGAGAGGATTAAGTGAAGTAACAGAGTGGAAAGCTCAGTAGAAGGAGTAGGGTATAAAACTGATTTTCCGCTGGGATAAAAATGTTAAAAGAAAATAAAATTAAAAATACTGAAATTTGTAGGAAAACCTATTAGAAGAAAACTGTACAACATCCAACATAAAATAATATGAGTTCTAGAAAAAAAAAGTTCATGGAAAAAAAGAAAAAAGGAAAAAATGACTGGAGAGAGAATTCAGTGATAGTTTCTACAGCCAAAGAATATGAGTTGCTAGGTTGAAGGCTATAGTGGACTGGTAAAGTAGAAGAAAACACCATGGTATAGCATTAGGAAACTTCATAACTTCAAGAAATTAAATTAACAACACATTTATTCAATTTGGTAGAGTAGAAAACTAAAACTAAAAGCAGCTTGGTGACTTCTGGAAAAACAAAAGGTAGTCTTGGATGCCACAGGAGTAAATAGCGCTGTGACTCACCTGGTTGAACCATCGCTTGTGCCTCTGGCAGCCCATGTTTTGAGCACTGATTTATATTCTGACTGCTCTGCTTCTCATCTAGTTCCCTCCTAAATGTGCCTGGGAAAGCAACAGAGGATGGCCCAGGTACTTATGGTACAGCCATCCACGTGGAGAGACCCTAATAGAACCCCAGGGTGTTACATTCAGTCCAACCCAGATCTGGCTATTACGGCCATGGGGAAAGTTAACCAGCAAGTAGACAGTCTCTCTATCATTCCCTCTGCCTCTCTGATGTAATGCCTTTCAAACAAATTTATTTGCTTTGAAGAAACAGAGTAAATACCACTTTTAAAGTATTTTATCACCATACCGTCTAACATGAATGTGAGAGGGGTGCTAAAGTGGGAATGGGGAGACATAGGAGGAATAGCTTGATTCATTCATAGTGAGAAGGCAATAGAAAGTTTATAACTTTAAATTTAAGTAATTTAATGATACGTACGTATAATTTACTTCCAAAGATGTGAAGGTTAGCCAATCTTACGTATGCTGCAAGTCCTTTGAATCAATAATCTTTTTTATTTTATTTTATTTTTGATCAATAATCTTTGTGGAGCAAAAATCTGGGAAGGAAGACAGAGCTATGGAATCAGATAGGCCATTGATGAATTCTCATCTCAGTGCCACTAAGGTGGTTGTTTTGCTCTTTTTGAACTTATCTTTCTACTTAAAAGGCACAATGACAGAGACATCAAGAAAGAAAAATCTTTCATTCACTGTTTAACTCCTCAAATGCCCAGAATAGCCAGGAGTGGGCCAGACCAAAGCCAGGAGCCAGAAATTGCACCTGGATCTCCTGTGTAGGTACAGAGAACCTAAGCACCTGTGTCATTATCTGCTGCTTTCCAGGCACACTGAGAAAGCTGCATCAGAAGCAGAGGCAGGCCTCAATCCCAGACACTCTGCAATAGGGTGTGGGCATCTCCAAACAGCAGCTTAACTTTGGTGTTCCCCACTGCTCAACCCTGTTGCTTTGTCCTTTCTCATCTGAACCATAGTTTGGGATGAGGCATCCCTGAGTTAGGGGGCAAAGGTAGCCTGTCACATAAAGGCTGTGGTTCAAAGTCCGTTTCCTTCCTGTGTTTTCCAGTGTGGGAGTGCCCCAAGATGGAAGAGTACATGCTGTGCAAGAATTCCACTCTCCTGGAGACCAGTCACGCAGTAGCAGTGGAGAAGCTGCCATACTTCTCAGACCTCTCCGCCATTTTGGGTGAGTCGTCGCACTCGTGTCTTCTTCAGGTCATGAGGAAAAAAATCATTCATCTGCATTGGAAAAATAAAATATTTTTTTCTCTTGAATTATTTCCAAACTAGGTCCAAACTAGGTGAATAGAGATTGCCTTTGTCTATAAATAATATTGAACAAGCAGTTTAAATACATATAGATTTATTTTTCTGTAACTTTATTTTGAGCTAACCTTAAATTTATAGGAAAGTCACAGGGGCAGGTATTTGGGCTTAGTGATCATGATACCAGTGAAGACACCCACGTCACATGGGGCTGGCTTCATGCCATAGTGGGTAGTCACCAGTTACTTGGGCCATAATTGCTGCTGCTCCTAGAGGTCAGTATTAGAAGATGAAGTGTGATGCTGGAGTCAGATATTGAACCCGGGTACTCTGGAGTGGGATGCAGGTGCCACAACTGCTAAACTCATTTTTCACTCTGTTTTCTATTAACTTTTTAAAGTGCCCCTATTCATAGAGTGGTTTCAGAATTATTAACCCAGGCTCCTGGAAAAGGCACATTTGTAATATAGATTGTAATATGCATGCTTGCCTCTTTTTTGTGTGTGTTAACAGTGTCCACTCAAAATGCTATTTCTGAAAGTTACATAGGTTAGTTTTATTTTCTTACCTCCTTTGGTGTAAGAAAAATATTGCTCACCTGTTATATAATTAGATTCATTTGTTATTGTTGGATCCATTTTGAGTTTTCCTGTGCTGTTTAATTTTATTTATTCAGAGGGCATATATAACTATGTGATATCTTACTGTGGTTCTACATGAAAGATGTTCTCAGAAAATTATCTTACTCCTTCATGCTATCCTATCCCATTCTCATCTTCTTTTGATCCATTTTCTACCTTTTCTGTGAAGGGAATGGTCTCTTTGATTTTTGTATTTTTTTGTACAATTTTTTTCTGTGTTTCTTTCGTGCAAATAAGTGGAACGCTTCTGTTCTCTTCTGTTTTCCTATTTGTTATATGGAGGACAGTGCTCTTTTTTACTTTGCTTTTTCACTTAGTTAAGTATATCCTACATCCCAGTGCTGCTTATGGGTTTATGGAGTACTCCCTCACACACACACACACACACACACACATATATATTTTTTACAGCTACGTGATACTGTACTCAACAGATGTACCTTTGTCTTACACACTACTTTCCTGTGTCTTAGGTATTTAGGTTATTCCTGAATATTTTGTCACTTCAAATAACACTGTAGTGAATAAACTCAAGATACATATTTTCATCCTACTGGCCATATTTCTTCAAGTTGGATTCCTGGAAATTGGATGACTAATCAAAAGATATGTGAATGTCTAGTTCTGCCAAGTGTTGCTAGATTTTCCTCCAGAAGGATTTGGATAAACGTTTGCACTCCCACTAGTGGAGGACAGAAGTATTTATCTCCTCATATCCTTGCCAACAGAATGTACTGTCTTATTTTAAGACTTTTGTTAATGAAAATAGACATGAAACAGCTGAGTGGTAGCCTATGGCCATTTTAAGGTGTGTAGAACCCGGTCATGTATAAACCAAAGTTGAAGTGTTGGCGAAGGAGTCACAGTATGTGGTAAAGAACCTGCATTTTTTTTTTAACATGTTGGTTGCTCAATACTATGCCAATTAATTCCATGACGTAAATTGTTGCTGATGTTATGTCGGGGCTTTTAATTGATCGGGATGATACTCTGCCGGCTCTACCTTCAGACCAGAGATGGTCTCCCCAACAAGCCGTTGAATTTGGGCAATGAGATGCTGGACTCTATGCTTGGTATATGCTTGCAATGAAAGAATCTCAACTGATTTTGAACTGTGGTAATACAGCAAGATGGAGGAATCCACCATGGGGGGGGAGGGCACAGGGAGGGGTGGGGGGAATCCCAGTGCGTATGGGACTGTGTCACATAATGCAATGTAATTAATAAAGAAAAAGACTTTTGCTATTGTAGTTGTAAAGAAATGTCATGTCTGTTATTTTATTCCCCTAATTTTAGATTAATGTAAACATTGCTTATATGCTAGAGGGGCATTTTCATTTTTATTTTTTGTGTGGATTTTCTGTTCATTCCTTTCTGTTGTTTTATCACTTAAAGTAAATATTTTAAAGACTTGTCCATTTAAAAGCCAGAGTGGCAGAGAGAAGGGGAGATTCAGAGAGACAGAAAATGTCCATCCATTGGTCTCCTACCCAAATGGCTGCAAGAACCATGACTGGATCTGCTGAAGCCAGCAGGTAGAATCCAGGAATTGCAACCAGGTCTCCTGCATACAGAAGCCCAAGTATCTGGGCCATCATCTGCTGCCTTCCCAGGAATATTGTCAGGAAGCTGGATCAGAAGCCAAGAAGCTGGGACTCAAACCAGCACTCTGATAATGAGATAGCAGTGTCCCAAGCAATGGCTTAACCATTAAGCCAGCCCCTATCCTCAATATTTAGAAGTTACTTGTATGTTAATAATATTAACATTTTTGTGTTAATAATAAAATATGTAAAAAAAATAGTGTATATATATTTTTCCTCCAGGTTAGTTGGCTTTATTTGTAGTGTTTTTGTCATGTAAGAATTTTTAAATTTTTATATAGGGGGTTTTTTCCCATAGCAGTCCGCAGCTAGTGTAGAATCTCATTAATATCTTCAGGATCCTACGCTGTTTGTGTTTCTGGTTGCGAAGTGTGTTGGCTTATTATCCTTGAGTTGTAGGTTGATTACTGCTAAATCTCTAAGCATCACAGCCATGTTCTTAGAAGAAAGAGTGTGGAAGGTCAATAGTAACCACTTATGTTTCCTTTTATCAGAAGATCAATAGCTTTCCCAGAAGTTCCCTAGCAGATCTCTATTTAAGTCTACTGGCCAGAACTGGGTCATGTTCATATCTACCACCAGGGAGGAAGAGAAACATAGTATTCTGCTTTCCTAGCATTTATTAGGGTAGAAGGCCAGGGAAAAAGAGAATTGGGGTAGGAATGGATGTTATTAACCTCTCTATTACAGCCGCCTTTGTTAGATCTAAGATACAGGTCCACAGAAGGTGCAAAAACAGTGGATCAAGCTAGAAAAGACTTTCATTGTAGAAAAGACAACATAGTAAGGTAGGATGTTAGCCCACCTGGGCAGCAGGTGGGAGGTTTGGAATAAGGCTTCAATCTCCTCTGCATCCTAAATCCCCACCCCAAGTTGTGAGCAGTTGTCTATTTTATACTGAGAGAGAGCCACGCATTCATGCAGAGACCTATATATCCACCACAATAAAGTGGTCCTGGATGAGAAAAAGCTCCCTTGCAGTTGTTTGTAACAGATTCAAGAATGCCCACTGGAAGGTCTTTTGGGCAGTGTCTGAGGCAAAGAAGTGTAGAAGTGAGAGTCAGCTGGGCAGAATCTCAGGCAGTGATTACCAGTGTTATCTCCCATTTTGTTTGTACCCAGTTTTACCAGTACTGAGTTAGCCATCTGTATCCCAACAGCCTGGCAAATCTTTGCTTTCAGTGGTTTTTTTTACTTTATTTTATTTTATTTTATTAATTACATTGCATTATGTAACACAGTTTCCTAGGCTCTGGGATTCCCCCAACCCCTCCCCGTACCCTCCCCCCCAATGGTGGATTCCTCCACATTGTTTGCAGTATTACAGTTCAAATTCAGTCAAGATTCTTTCATTGCAAGCATATACCAAGCGTAGAGTCCAGCATCTTATTGCCCAGATAAATTCATCAGTTTCTTGGGGAGACCATCTCTGGTCTGAACAGCCTGGCAAATCTAACATCCACTAAGTAGGGCAAGTATCAAGTAGAGCATTAAATATTGAATCGGGTCCTTATGGGAAAGTTGACAGCTATCTGAATAGTAATGTTTCTAGCAGTATTTGGAAGCCTTGTCTTCAATGTTATGCTCAGTTTTCAAGTTTTTTGTTTTAACTTTTACCTGAAAATTCTAACAGTGAAAGATATATATATATATAACATGATACAGGGTTTCAAATGATGTCAGAAGAACTCTATACCTCTCCATATCCCAACTCAGGATCCATTTTATATAGCTCACACTTTCAGGCATGTCCTTTTATAATGCAGATTGTTCTGTCATAACTTCAAATCCAATGTGAAAATTGTCTCTATTTTCCAGCTATTTGAATAGAACAGAACCTTTCTTGTTGGCTTCAGTTAGTTTATACACCAGTCAAGCTTGGGAGATTGCAGGATTTTCACTGTGTTGAGTTATAGGCCAGGCCTAGATCATCATGAAAAGTATCAGAGAGCTGTTAGCAAAAACAAAGTGAATGCTAGATGGTAAGTGTCTACTGCAATCCTGTATGTTTCAAAACTTTGCTCTCAAGAAAATGCTTAGGAGGCTCTTAACCTCTGCTTTCTGTTGGATAGTTAAATTTAAGTCATAAAATAGTGCAGCTCCTAGAAGACTAATCTCATACTTTTTTTATATTCTTAGTAATATCCTAGTATGCCTGGGGTAGTAAAATATTGACTTGGAGACATTCTCTTGACTAATAAGTCTACCAGTATGTATGTCTAGATATTAAATATCAAACTAAGAAGCACGAGGCCCAAGTTTAAGTTCCAAGTACCCAACAATTAGTTTTTAATTTGATCAATTAAATTTTATTTATATTTAAAATATGGATAATAAATTGGTAGATTTCCGTGACTTGCATTGTGATGCAATGGCTTAAGCTGTTACTTGCAACACTGACATCCTTTATTGGAATGTTGCTGGCTGTTCTGCCTCTGGTCCAACTCTCTGCTAATATACATGGGAAAGTAACGCAAGTTGGTTCAAGCACTTGTGCTTCTGCCACCCACATGGGAGATCAGAATGGAGACTTGGTCCCTGGTTTCAGCCTGAGTCATGGCCATTGAGCCAATTTTAGGGAATGAAGTAACAAATGAAAGATCTCTCTCTCTGTCTTTAAAGCAAATAAATAGATACATTTTTAAAAATTGGTGTATTTGAAAAGATAGTTGTAGGAGTCAGTTTTTTAATAGATAATATTTCAAAATTGTAAGCTGTCTACGAGGTGATAGATTGTTCTGTCATATACTTTCACAGCATTTTTTGTTTTACTTTGATAGCTCAGAAACTACTTTTGCTTAATGTAAGGGGAAGACATAAAATATAAAACAATAAAATTATAAAAATAAAATGCATTGTAACCATATATCTTAGAAAAATATTTATTTTTTAACCTAATTTTAGTCTCTAGTTAATCTTTGGGTTACAAGTTGTTTTTTCCCCTTAGGAACTTCTTCAGAAGACTATCAGAAGTGCTATGGGAAAAAGTAAGGATTAAAAATTTTAGATTTGGAATGCTTTTGAAAACCTCATACTCTAATAGTTTTATCACAAGTATATCATGTCTACAGACTCATTTAGCATTTCTTAGGTATTCATTATGCCTCAGGACTGTTATTCATGACAAAATATATTAAAAATAAAATCTCTGCCCTAATTGAATCTACATTCTAGTGTAAGAAAATGGAGAAAATGAACAATAAATAAATAAGTGGACTTATGCTCTGTTAGACAGTAATGAATGTTACAGAGAAAAATAGACAAGGGTAGAGAGCAATGGGATTGAGGTTACAACTGTAAGTAACATGGTCAGGGAAGTGTAGTGGGGTCAATGACACGGAGAGCAGCAGGTGGCCCAGCCCCATAAGACACTGTAGGACAATGTAGGCCTGTTGGGAAGCTTTGAAGAATTACATGATGTTACTTACATTTTAGAGGGATCACCCTTGCTGATGCTCTGAGATCAAGCTATTGGGAGACAAGGAATGGGGAAATTATAGTTAGGAGGCTGTTCTCCTAATCCAAGAAAGAGGGACTGGTTATAGACCAGAAAAAATCAGAGTTGTGGTAGTGAGTGTGGTCAGATTTTGGAATATAAATATATATATACACATACACACACACACACATATATATATATACATATTTTAAGATTTATCTATTTTTATTGGAAAGTCAGATATACAGAGAGGAGAAAAGACAGAGAGGAAGATCCTCTGTCCAATGATTCACTCCCCAAGCGGCCTCAATGACTGGAGCTGAGCCACTCCAAAGCCAGGAGCAAGGAGCTTCTTCCAGGTCTCCCACATGGGTACGGGGTCCCAAAGCTTTGGGCCATCCTCGACTGCTTTCCCAGGCCACAAGCAGGGAGCTGGATGGGAAGCAGAGCTGCCGGGATTAGAACTGATGCGTTCAAGGAGAGGACTTTAGCCACTACACTAGCGTGCTGGGCCCAGATTTTGGAATATATTAAGAGCAGATTAACCAGATGTGTTGATGGAGTGAGTGGTGCAACACGGTGTGAAAGAAAATAGATGAAGTTGACTCCACAGTTTGACTCCGTAGCATATGTATGTGGTGACATTTTAAAAATTCTTCTGGCATATTTTTGAGCTTATATAAATTGTTTAGCTTGAGCTGAATTTGTGTATCTACGCTTCACTTTGTCAAGCATTTACAATTTACATTATGGTGCCAGTGTTATTGTCAGAGTGGGTTAAACTGCTGCATGTGGGGCTCTGTGTGGTAGCCTAGTGGCTAAAGTCCTTGCCTTGCATCCACCAGTATCCCTTATGGGTGCTGGCTCATGTCCTGACTGCTCCACTTCCCATCCAGCTCCCTGCATGTGGCCTGGGAAAGCAGCAGAGGACAGCCCAAAGCCTTGGGATTTTGCACCTATGTGGGAAACCTGGAAGAAGCTCCAGGCTTCTGGTTTTGGATTGGTTCAGCTTGATCTGTTGCAGCTACTTGGGGAGTGAACCAGCAGACACAAGATCTTTCTCTCTGTCTCTCCTTCTTTCTATATATCTGCCTTCCCAAATAAAAATAAATAGATCTTTATAAAAAAAACTGCTGCATGTGATGCCAGCATGCCATATCAGAGTGCCAGTCTAGGCTGCTCTGTTTCTGGTGCAGATTCTTGCTGATGTTCATGGGGAAGCAGCGGAAGATGACATAAGTGCTTGGTCCCTGGCAGCCCTGTGGGAGCATGGATGGGGTTTAGGCTCCTGTCTTCAGCCTGGCCCAGTTGTGGCTATTATGCTTTTTCTTTGAGGTTCAGATATAAGATCTCCTCTTCTCTCTCTCTGCATAAATAAATATTAAAAAGTTTAAATTTACATTGGCTTTTAATGAACACTATTGCAAATTTGGACATTGAACTGGTTTAAAAAGTTTCTTTAACTTTTTAAAAACATGCTTATTTGAAAGAAAGACAGAGATAAACACGGAGACAGTCAGATCATCGGCTCACTGGTTCATTGCTCGAGTGTTCCAACGTGGGGGTGACCAGGCTGAAGCCAGGACCCTAGAACTTGTTTTGGCCTCCATGTGAATATCAGGGACCCAAGTATTTGAACCCTACGATGCCTCTAAGGGTGCTTAATAGCAGAATGTGAGATTGGAAGAAGAACTAAGACTTGAACCAGCCATCCAAAGTGGGAGGCAAGCATGCCAAGCAGCAGCTTAGTGGCAGTGCCAGATGCCTACTGCTCATCTCTGATTTTAAAAGTTTCAAACTTGCTCTGTTCTTGCTCAATTTCCTGCAAGTGTTGCTTTATGCAATTATATAACATTGACATTTTATTCTGGTCTCAGCATAATCACCAAGCTGTTCTTTTTTTGTCTGAGTAAGATGACTGAAAGGCATATTTTTTTGTTTTAAATTCATGTCCCAATGAAATGTAGTATTACGAGGAAAATAGTGAATACCTGTGGATTAAAATGATTGTATTATATTAATAAATTGAATTAAGCTTCTTATCTAACTTTTTCTATTGTAGGTAGTGTGAAAAAAATCTCTGCTCATTGTGATGATTAAAGATGAGTTGTGTCCCCTTTGTAATATTCAGTATTGCACAAAGAGTTTCCACAAAATATGACTCGATTTTTCTTGTAACCCAGAGCAGACTGACCCCTCCATGGCACTTGGGACCAATAGCTACGTTTTATTCATATAATTGTCTTTCAAATACTGTATCAGTTAAAATGTTTTCAAGCAACCTTTTATCATTCCATTTTGAAACAAATGTTTCCCATATCTTTTGCTTCTGCCACTCTTCCCTCCTGCCCACCTTATCCATGTATTTGTAGAAGAATGAGCATCATGTAACTGGGCCACGTGGACTGCTTGGGTTGGGTAAGAGAGACAGGATCTAAGTTCAGGGAGGTGGCCAGTGTATGTCTTGGTGTGAATGACTTTGAGGGCTGATGAGTTCAGCTTGTGCTGTATGTGATCAGAACTTGGCACGATGGCTCAATGGGTAAATCCTTACCTTACAAGTGCCAGGATCCCATATGGGCACCCGTTCATGTCCTGTCTGCTCTACTTGTTATTCAACTCCCTGCTTGTGGACTGGGGAAACAATGGAGGATGGAACAGAGCCTTGGGACCCAGCACACCTGGAAGAAGTTCCTGGCTCCTGGCTTCAGATTGGCTCAGTTCCGGCCATTGCGGCCACTTGGGGATGAATCAGCAGACGGAAGATCTTTCTCTCTGTCTCTCTTTCTCTCCATACATCTGATATGCCTTTTCAATAAAAATGGAAAAAAAGACCTCAACCTTGAAAGAGTTTGAAGGCGCTTACAGAAAAGTTACTGCAACTTCATAAACAATTAGAAAATACTATGAAAAAAATGAAAATGCAACCCAGATGATAGGAGAAAAATTTTTTTTCAAAGGTTTATTTATTTTTATTGTAAAGTCAGATATACAGAGAGGAGGAGGAGAGACAGAGAGGAAGATCTTCCATCCATTGATTCACTCCCCAAGTGGTCTCAATGGCTGGAACTGTGCAGATCTGAAGCCACGAGTCCAGAGCCTCATCCAAGTCTCCCACATTTATGCAGGGTCCTAAGGCCCTGGGCCTTCCTCGACTGCTTTCCCAGGCCACAAGCAGGGAGCTGAATGGGAAGTGGGGCCGCTGGTATTAGAACTGGTGCCCATATGGGATCCTGGGGCATGCAAGGCAAGGACTTTAACTGCTAGGCTATTGTGCAGCACCCATATTTAAAATGTGTTTTTTATGTACATAAAGTTTATTCCAACTATGAAATTACAGTTTTATGATTGTAGAATTCCATGAACACTTTATAGTAATTCCCCATCTGTTGCTAGTTAAATAAAATAAGGAAAACTTTACACACTGACTTTTGTGTGCAGTTCTACCTACTTTGCATAAGTGATAGAATAAAGTGAAATCACATTAACATTTATCCTTTATTTTCTGTTACTTGACAATATAACATAAATAAGGAGAAAATGTTTGTAAATCATAACTAACAAGAACCTTGTTTGTATATGGAATATATAAGGAATTCTTAACAGCCCAACAATAAAAGAACAGTAAACCCAATTTTAAAGGAACTAAGGGTTTAAATAGATGTTTGTCCACAAAAGATGTACAAATTGACATAAGTACGTGAAGCTATGAATACAATCATTAGTCATTAGGAAAAACATACCCTTTACTACCAACTAGAATAGTAAAATTAGAAAGGTAGATGTTTATTTGGAATCTTCATGCATTATAGTGGGACATATTTTAAAGAGTTATGTATGTTTTTATTTGAAAGGCGGATTTTTACAGAGTGTGAGTCAGAGTCTTCCATCCTCTGGTTCACCCCCCAGATGGCCTCAAGAGCCAGAGCTGAGCTGAGCTTGATCCGAAGCTGGGGCTTGGAGCCTCTCTGAGTCTCCCATGGGGGTGTAGTGAACCAAGGCCTTGGGCCATCCTCTACTGTTTTCCTAGGCCATAACCAAGGAGTTGGATTGGAAGTGGAGCAGCCTGGACATGAAACAGCACCCATGCGGGATACCAGTACTGCAGGTGGAGGATTAGCCTACCTATGCCACTGTGCCAGCCATGGCACTTTTGTTTTCTAAGACTTATTTTTATTTGAAAGGCATATTTACAGAGAGAATCACACACACACACACACACACACACACACATCTTCCATCTGTTGGCTTACTCACAAATGGATGCTATGGCTGGACTGAGGCAATCAAAAAGCAAGAGCCAGGAGCTTCTCCCAGGTCTCCCACATGTGTGCACGATTCCAAGGCTTTGGGCCATCTTCCACTGCCTTCCCAGGCCATAAGCAGGGAGCAGGGAACAGGGAGCTGCATAGGAAGTGGAACAGCTGGGATACAAACCAGCACCTATATGGGATGCTGGCACCACAGGGGTAGAATTAGTTGGCTACGCCACTGTGCTGGTACTAGTGGGACTTCTAAATGGTGAAACTGCTTTATAAAGTAGCAGAGAAGTTCCTTAAAAGTTTAGACTTGGAGTTATAATACAGCCTAGAACTTCACTCTTAGGTATTTGTGGCCAAAGAAATGAAAATATACGTAGATATCCACAGCAGCTGTCATAATAGCCAAAAAACTGGTGCACCCCATTGTCCATCTCCTGATAAATGAATAAACAGTATCTAGCTTATCCATACAATACAATGTTATTCAGTAACAAACAGGAATGAAATATTGATATAGTCTGTACTAAGGATGAGTCATGAAAAAATATGCTAAATGAAGGCAAGTCACACAAAACTGTTTTTTTTATGATTCCATTCATATGATGGATCTGTAATATACATGTTTATAAGGCAGAAAGCCAATTACTAACTACTTAAAGCTGGGAGTTCTGCAGAGAAAAGTGTGTGTGCTGTTCTGACATAGCTCCTAATAGAGTTCCAGAAATGCCCCAGCGTGGTTAGTCACCCTCAGTATAGGCGCAAGTCCAGATATTATGTAGCCTGTGGCAAAGCTGGGTGAGATTGTGGCTGAGAGTACATGGAATCCACAAGCTGTCTCTGGAATTTTACTGATTTATACTGCAGAGTTTGTAGTAACTTGGCCAAGCTCTGCTGAGAACTTCAGTGTTTGGTAAAATTAAGGCTTTAATTCGCCCATTGATTATTGTTCCTCACTTGGCTTTTGCTGCTTCTCCAAACCCTTTGTATTTCATGGAAGCCCTCTCTCCAGACTTTGGCTAGGCTGCCGTAGTGCAGCCTTGCTGCAAGAGTCGCTGTGCCCCGGGAACCCTGGCCAGATGTTCTGCCTCTAAGCCTACTGTGTTGCCCTTGTGTGTGAAACCTTGAGAACTTGTTCCGAGTGCACAGGAGTTAGGCTGAAGCCATTTGTCTGCCTGAACAACCCAAGCTGTTATTTTTATGTTGTTTTTACCCTCTGTGAACATCTCCTGCTAGTGTTCAATGGTGGGATTTTGCATGTGGCTTATTTACTATGAATTTTTCTTCATTTCTTCTAATATCCTCTGCCCATTTTTACCTCTGTCCCCAGATTTTGGACTTAATGAAGAGAAGCCATTCCCACTATCCAGCATCTTGTCTCCCAAGCCTCTGTTTGAATAATCTTCCAGGCTAAATGGCATATTGTAAAACTTAAAAGAGAGAACTCCTATTCCCTTTTTTACTTCTGAAGTATACAAAGTGGGTCGTTGGTGACTCGGGGTAGGAGCTAGGAGCTGAGAAACTTCATCCAGGTTTGCCACATGGATGGCAAAAACCCAATCCTGCTACCTCCCAGGACCTGCAGCAGCAGAAAGCTAGAGTCAGGAACTGGAGCCAGGCTTTGAGTGGAGGCACTCTCTTCTAAGACGTAGGCATCTTTAATTACCATCGTAACTTCTAGGCCAGGTATTTGTGCTGTAGTTTTGTCTTAACCTAAATATGTTCATGGGAACTTGAGGAATGTAGCAGGATGTTAAATGACTTTCATGTTGTCCTAGAGTTTGAGAGTGGTTTCATAGACAAAAATAGTAATAATAACAATAATAGATAGCTAGTATAACAAGTACCCTCTCTTTCACTTAGAAATAGTCTGTGTAGAATTTGTGAAACAGAAGATCAAAACAGGTCAAAGATGTGTCAGCATCCCTCATCCCCAGTGTGTTTGAAAAAAAGGTTGAGAATGTACTGAGAGTCTGAAAACATCAATAATGTTTATTCTGTGGTAGTATTTATCAATGTCATGTGCAAGGATTCCTCTCTCTCACCTCGACAGAAGAGAGTAAACTCCAAGAGAACTTTTGAAGTTTTCAGGATATATCCCCTGGAACTCAAAACTATGTCAGAATAAAGAAGAATCTTGCTGTGCCTTCAGAGATTCACTCAATAAAGATTTGCACAAAATACATATAAATCAGATGTGGATTCCATAAATGGGAACAATTATGGATCATCTTGAAATAATCATGCTCAGTATAGCTTCTTGTAGCAGGTAAGGTAATCTCAATCAAAAGAGGCTGAATGTTCTGTCATCAGATACAGGAGCTGAGAAGCTCATCAGCAGTGGAGAGAACACTAGTGACCGGGAAATCTCCAAGGGAGCCTTCAGTTTGGAGTCAGCACGTGTCTGTCACACCCATGACACCAATGGCATGACCCATCAATCAAGATCAAGACCTTCCCTGTCTTTTCTGAAACTCCCGTCAGATCCAGTGGAACCTGAAGAGTGACTACCAAAGAAAGCAACTATGATTGCTTTCCCCACTTGATTTTATGAGTCTCAGTCAGGTCCAAGCTGGGCAAAGGAAGAAGTTAGCATTTGATAATAGAGTTGTGATGCGATGCTGGGCTCTTTATCACCTAAAAATAACTTTATTACAAGATAATTCCAGAAAAACAGTGGTTTAAAGAAATCAACCTAAAAGTTGATTCAGAAACAGGAAAAGACTATTTTGACAGAATGAGTTTACAGGGAAATATGAAAGAATTTTTTTTTTGTTTTCAGAAGTCAGTGGTTTCATTAAACATTAACAGAAATTGAGAAAATGTTCCTCTTACATTTTCTTTTCAGCTCCATTGTCTTTATAGGAAATCACCTCAGAAATCCCTTTTAGGTACTCAAAGGTTATGCTTTCAGTGTCCTCTCTCAAAAACTTGAAGTGGTCTCATTCATAGATATACAAAAAGAGAAAAAAATATTAATATCCACAGCCATCAAAAATTTTTTTTAAATCCCTTGACATTTTTAGCATAAGAATCCTAGGAAATAGGATTGCTCTCTTTTGCATAAATGAGGTAAGTAAAAAAAGATTCAGATAAGCTACATACCTTTCCTAAGAGCATTCAAGTGTGGGTTCTGGAATTAGGGTTTAAACTCTGGTCTGTCTGTAAACACTATGCCTTGTAGTCCACACCAAATGTTTAATACAACTAATTGTATCACTATATTATCTTTTTTTACTAGCCTATTTTTTGCATGGGTATGATAATGTTTTTTATAACCAATTGGATTGTTTCTACAGGACAATTAATTGCATATAAACATTTTAAGCGTTATTTGAAGATTCTTGGAAGTAACTAAAAGAAAATGACACTTATTCATTCGTTTTATAGAGGGATGGTCTCAGCACACCAAAATGTTTCTTCAAAATCAAAGAATACTTCAAATTTGAAATCAGGTAATAAAGAATGAAACTCATTATTCTTATTATTTACTTTTGCCACAATGCAGTGTGTGTTAGCAAAATTGGTAACCTAGGAAACCAAGTACTTTTTTTTCTTGATTGTAATGAAAAGGTGAAGATATGTAGGGTTAGAAAAATGGGTCTTAACTATCCCATCAGGACCCATCATTCATTCATGTTACTAAATAGGTACTCTATACTAGCCATTGTTTTGTATACCAGTGGGAAGGGTACACTTCCCTTGCCCTTGTGGATTGCTGTTTTTAGAGGGGAAGAAAAGTAAGCAGATACATAATTATATATCTATATCTATATCGATATCGATATAGATATAGATATAGATAGATATATAGATATAATTGAAAAACAATGGAATGATCAAAGTGTCTCACATTATTGATACTCAATTAATTATTAGAATAAGCTTAGCAAGAGATTTATATTCTTATTAATCTTTGCTATATCTCAGATTCTACCTTATTTTCTGCAAAAAGTATTTTGGCATTTGGGAATACATGTGAAGAACTACTGATTTTCTTCTTGATGCTTATAAATGCTTGTATGTACTAAAATATGTATTTATATAATTAACACTTTAAGAAATTGTCTTAAAGAGGATTTCCTAGCTGCCAGATATTATGTTACCAACAGTGAATCTAAAAATGATAAAGATAATTTTGATAATTGAGATTAGTAACAGGAATAACTAACCTTGTGGAAGTACAAGCTCTTGGAAGAAGTAGTACCTTCTACCCTAAAGAATTATTTCTAGATCAAAGAGAAACGAAACAAGTGACAAGAAAAGAGGTATTGAAAAGTGGTGGGTCTGGTGTGATAGCCTAGTGGCTAAATTTTCACCTTGCATCCATCGGGATTCCATGTGGGTGTCAATTTATATCCCGGTTGCTTCATTTCCCGTCCAGCTCCCTGCTTGTGGCCTGGGAAAGCAGTTGAGGACAGCCCAAAGTCTTGGGACTCTGCACCCACGTGGGAGACCTGGCAAGAAGCTCCTTGCTCCTGGCTTCAAAAATGCTTAGCTCTGGTCACTGCAGCCACTTGGGGAGTGAACCAGCAGATGGAAGATCATTTTCTCTGTATCTCCTTCTTTCTGTATATCTGTCTTTCAAAAAGGATAGAATGGAATGGAATGGAATAGAATAGAATAGAATAGAATAGAATAGAATAGAATAGAATAGAATAGAATAGAATAAGAAGATAATAGAATAATAGAATAGAATAAAAATATAAAATAAAATAATATAAAAATCTTTTAAAAAGTAAAGTGGTAGAGGCACCAAAGGCCCTCTTTTTTTTTTAACCTTTCTTTCTCAAGGAAAACTTATGTGTTGGGTGTAGAACATGGTATTTATACGGCATGAATGAAGGGCAGAAGAGTGATACTGAAATCACGTGTGCTTTGTGTTTTTACTTGTATATGCTGACTAACTCTAATCACATCTTGTTTAGAGATATACTTAACACATTCTTTAACAGTTACAACTTTATTTTAGTTGTGTACCAGAATTTTTACTAAATGTTAAGGAATCAAGAAATTATTGCATTCCTGCCTTCAATGATCTTATTGCATAGTACCCTAGGACTCCACCTGAGGCTTTGGCATTCCGAATTGATGCCCATTTGTGCCCTGGGTGCTCTAATTCCAATTCAGCTCTCTGCTTATGTCCTGTGAAAATGCTGGAGGAGGATTCAGTTCATTGTGCCCCTGCATCGACATGTGAGACCTGAAGGAGTCTCTTGGCTCCCGGGTTCGGATCAGCACAGCTCCGGCCATTGTGGCCATTTGGGGAGTAAACCAGTGCATGAAAGACCTCTCTCTCTTTTTTTCTCTCTCTTTCTCTCTCACCCTGACTTTCAGACAAATATAGAACAGACCTTTGTTTTTTTTTAAGTAAGAATGTAAATATACAGGATAGTGGAAGTGGTAGGATAATGGAGAATTTTAATTTGATACAAGTGAAAGTTCTATTAAATCTAGAACTCTTGAAACAAAGATATTTTAAGTATGTTTTCTCCTATAGGAAGCAAGTCAGAATGTTCAGCATAAGTTTTTCTTCTTAAATCATTATAGAGGCAGTCATTACAGTCAAAATTTGTGTTTTTATTTTATGAAATTTTAATTTCCTTTCCTTTCTGTATAGGTATAGTCAATGATAGTTCAATAATTAGAATATTAAACTATGCTTTTGTTTATAGATAATGCAACTTGTGAGGCTTTACTTGCTGAGAAAGCTTGCCCTTCAGTCTCTGAAAAAGCAAAGGAAAAAGCAAGTATTGAAGCAGAGTAACTATATAAACCATACATTTTAATAAAAAGGATATCTTGAATTGACTCTTACATAGAGATCCTTTTTTCCAGCTATTTAAGATGATAATTAAAATTACTTTTGGAGCTTGGCAATTAGATTATTCAGCTTTGTAAAATAAAAAAGAACCTATACAGTATATGCATGAATATATATTGATTTACATGATAAACATACAATCAAAGAGAATGGGAAGTATAGTAATAATTTAAAGATGAATATAAATTTATTTTAATGAATTTAAAATAAAAATAAGAAATTACAGCTGGAGTAATCTTTTATTCTGAAGCTTACTTGTGAATTGGTATGTAATGCTTGAAATCTGAAGATCTTTGGCGGAGAGGGACTTTATTTTGTACTTATCAGAAACTGAACGAAATTTTGACTAATTATATATTCTGTTGGTCTCATTCTAGTCAGCCAATTAGTTAATATATTTATTGCATCTATTTTTAGCTTAGAAAATGGAGGTTTAGAGTTTCATCAGCTTTTTTTTTTAACACTTGTGGCAGGTCTTTCTGTAGCTATAACTTGTATTAGTTCTGTTGCAATATTCTGCCAATATTTAGGTTGGAGAACAAACTGGAAAAGGTTAAAAGTATTAGCAAGGGAAAATCATTAGTAGAGAATTACAAAGATTTGTGGTAGGAGATTGTGGTGATTTTGCTCAGGATGTTATATAGCAGAGATGGAGAGATAAGAATGAGTCCCAGAAAATTTTGCCTGAAGAGTTAATGTATTAGAAAGAAGAGGGGGCCCAGAACAGTAGCCTAGCGCTAAAGTCCTTGCCTCGCATGCACCACTATCCCAAATGGGCACTGGTTCTAATCCCAGCAGCCCTGCTTCCGGTCCAGCTTCCTGCTTGTGGCCTGGGAAAGTAGTTGAGACCCAGAAGAAGTTCCTGGCTCCTGGCTTTGGATCGGCTCAGCTCCAGCTGTTATGGTCACTTGGGGAGTGAATCATCAAATGGAAGAACTTCTCTGTCTCTCCTGCTCTCTGCATATCTGACTTTTCAATAAAAATAAATAGCTCTTAAAATTTTTTTTAAAAAAAGGAGGAAGTGAGAAGTATAAAAGAAGACTTCTGGGGCAGATGTGGTGGCAGAGCAGGTTGCACTGCCAATTGGGATACCTGAATCCCATATCTGCTTCTGGCTCAGCTTCCTGCTAATACATCTGGGAGGAAGTGATAATGGACCTTCTATTATGTTCCTGCCACAAATATGAGAGATATAGCTGGAATTTCTGGCTCCTTGACTGCAGTGGGAATTTGGAGAGTGAGCCATTAGATGGAACATTTCTTTCTCTAACTGCTTTCCTGTCTAAAACTCTTCCTTTCAGATGATTTTTTTAATGGACTTTTTAATTTCTGTTATGAGCAGCTTTTATGGATTCATATAGAGCAGGAAAAACAACCTTTAGAGGAAGATGAAAATATACTGAATATGGTATTGTAGAAAACAAGAGTGGAAAGTATTTTAACCCGAAAAAGGGAGAGTGGTCAAAAATGTGAACTGCTGTTTGAAGGGCTGTGGTCAGAAGGAGTTGTGAAAAGTCACTGGGTGGAGTTTCAGTTTTCAGGCCTGTATTAAGAACCTTAGTCTCCTCTGACCAACAAGAAGGAAAAAACTGAGAAAACTGAAGAATCACCAACTCTATTTCTGTCCATCAAAAAAATGAGATTGTACAGAAAACTGCTACACCTATTGAAGAAGTATACAGAAAGACACAAAATTACGAGTAAACAGCATAGAAATCCATAAATTGAAATCTATAAAGGGACATTACCAGAATAGCAAAGACTGAACTAAATGTGTGAGTTTCTGACAACTCCAAGTGAATAATGGTCTACAGTTAAAAACTGCTGGGAGAGCCAGTTTTAGGCTCCTCCTCCTATTTTTGTGAATTTTATCTTCAGAAACTCTGTTAGGTCTTTATAGTGAGCATTGGAAAAGAAATTCCCTCATGCTGCTGGTAGTGTGAGAGGGATGGAAACACTTTGAAGTAAGTCAGACCACTTATTAATTATACCTGTCCTCAAGAGAAATTATTTTCCCAGAGTGTAGTGTGTTGAGTTTCTTTCAGAGCCTGACCTACTTGGGGAGGAGGGAGATATCCACCTTCAGTTTCCTCAACTCATATCCCACCTAAGAGGAGAAAAAGAAAACTGAGAGGCCCCATGAAGTTCACATCCCAGTGGCTCTGACTCAGTAGAAATCCTGTGACACTTTATCATGGGGCTACAGAATGGCTCCTCTTTCACACATGTTATAACTCTATTGATAAAATTCTACCCACCATGATTCTTTATACCTAGTTTATTGTGTCCACTTAAAAAAATAGTTACAAGGCATACTAAAAGCAAAAAGCACAGTTTGAATAGACTGAGCAAGTGTCACAACCGAGTCAGATATGCAGGGAGTGTTGGAATTGTCAGACTAGGAATTTCTTTAAAAATTAATTAATATGTAGAAAAGTAGACAATATCCAAGAACAGATGGATAATTGATTTCAGAAAATGGATGTCCCACCAAGTGATAGAAAAGAAATTCTGTACAGAATTAGGGAACAAAAACCTAAAATTCACATGGAACCAAAAAGATCCAGAGATGTCAAAGTGATACTCAGAAGAAAGAGAGAAGAAGGAAAGAAGTAAAGAAGAAGGAAAAAACGATGGAAAAAAGGAAGGAAAGAGATTGTAGGGATAGAAAAAAAAATAAGCTGGAGACATCACAATACTTAGTTCAAAGGCTACTAACTTACAGTAATGAAAACATTACAATTCTGGCATAAAGCAATGGAAAAGAATATAAAACTCAGAAATCAATCCACATACATACTGATGATTTTTTGACATAAATGCTAAGAATATACATTAGAGAAATGATAGTCTTTTTTTAGTAAATGGTTCTGGAAAAATTCTGTAATATATAGAAAAATGAAATTAAACTCCTACCTTTAGTCATATACAAAAATCAACTCACGATGGAGCCAAAGGCCAGGAGATAAGACCTGAAAGAATGAAATTGCTGCAAGAAAACAAAGGGAGATACTTCAAAACATTGATAAAAAGCAATGATTTGTGTGTATGTGTGTATGTGTGTGTGTGGTGTATGTGTGAAAGAGCCCCAAAGTTCAGACAATAAAAGGAAAACTAGACAAATGGGATTATATCCGAACCTCTGCACAAGCAAGAAAAACAACAGAATTAAGCAGCATCATGCAAAATGGGAGATCATATTTGCAATTTATATCTTTGTTAAGAGATTAATATTCAGAATTTACGAACATCTCATAAAATGGCAACAATATAATATTAATCTGGTTAAGAAATGAGCAAAAAACATGAATAGACATTTTTTTAAAGTAAAAATATATGAAACAGTGTTGAGTATCACTTGCCATTGGAGAAGTGGAAATCAAAACCAGAAGGACATAGAAAAAGAAAAACTAACAAATGCTGGCAAGTATGTGGACTTTTAAAAGAGTAAGATTTGGTTATTTGTTTGAGAGGCAAAGCAATAGGGAAAGAAGGAGAGAGAGCACGAGTGAACAAGAGAAATAATCTTCCTTCTGCTGTTTCATTTCTGAAGCCAGAAACTCCATCCTCATCTCCCACCTGGGTGACAGGGAGCTCCAGTAGTTGGACCATCATCTCTGCCTCTCAACCACATTCCAGAGAAGCTAGATTAGAAATGGAGCAGCTGGGACTCAGTCTAGAACTCTGATATGGGATGGCAGCATTACAAGCATGAGCTTTTTTAAAAAAAATTCTTTATTTTTTATGATGCAGCGCCTTCCCCTTCCATCTTCCCTTCCCCCCTGCATCCTCACACTGTTTGCCCCTATATTGTAACAATAGTTCAGTCCTTCAACAACAGTCACAAGTCCATCATTCTGTTTAAGTGTCTACTGACATTGTAGATATAGAGAATGGTACAAAGTCCAGCATTCTAGTGTCAAAATCTGTTTAATAGTTTCATTGGGAGTCTATTTTTTATTCAGAAGTAGGGATGCATACTGCAATGTATATCTACTGCATGATATACTTGCCTCCATTATACAGATCCTATAGATAAATACATGTATATACATGCTTACCTATATATGTGTGTGTTAATGTATATACTTACCTACATATATGTGTGTATATGTGTGTGTTAATACAAGCATTAACTTAATCTGTGCCCCTTCCAGTATCCACCCAAAAAGAGAACTCTTACGTGCTGTTCATGGAAGAGTCAATTAGTACAGCCACTAAGGAGATTCTTTGGAAAACTAGAGATAGAACTCCCTTGTGATCCTGCAATCTCACTATAAATTCCTCCCTCTTTTCCCTTGTGCTGTGCCTGTGTTTTGAACAAAATAAAAATGGAAATACATGAGTGATGTGAAAAGCTCAAGGAAAGGAAGAAGTCATCAGAGGATAGTAAATACCTCATGCTTTGTCCATATACTTCACAGTCCTTATCTTGAGACATACATTCCATCACTTCTGCCTCCTCCCTTTTCCTCTCTCTATCATCCTTTTCATACCCTTATCTACACAACTCAAAGTCCTACCATGTTTCTTCATGGCCCAACTTAAACTGCACCTTACTGTTGATGTTGAACATGTTTAAACTTTGAGAAATATTGCAAATACACCTTAAAAGCAAAAGAGGAGTTAAACATCTTAGGGCACAGAGTTCCTTAGTGATCTGCAGTCCTCACTGTAGAGGTAAGTTAACTAGCAGCACATTGTGTTCTGGTTGTCAGGAGGGATGTTAGCTTCTTACATGTGGATTATTGTATAGTAAAGACAATTACATACATATATCTAATGCTTTCCTTAAACTTAAATTTCAAAAATTGATAAATTTGATTTTCATTTTATTTTTCACAAAACACTCTTGGAGAGATACTACCTTAAGTGTGGTTGGAAACATTTTTAAATTGAGTGTTTCAAACTATTTTGCCTTTCAACAGATATTTAAGTATATATAGCATTTTTTCCGTGCAAATCATCTATCTTTAATTGTAAATCCTTTTTTCAAACTGAAAGAACAATAGAACATATGGCAAACACTAGAAATGTTTTCATAGCAGTGGGAAATGTGTCTAATGATTACAAATATTTTTCACCCTGAAAAGGATTCCAAACAGGGAGGTATGGATTTTCAAACAGAATTAAATGCTCCTCATGTGAAAATTAAGGACCCAACATCTCACCCTGGTTCTGTTCTTGAAAACAGTGAAGGAAGATTCTTTACAAAAGTTCTGCTGCCTCAGCCCTGGGAACCTGCATTGGTAAGCACTAATACTTAGACACTATAAAAAGAAAATATATTTACTGAGAATATTTAGAACTATACAATTTTTTTGTGTGTATGTGTGTATCTGGACTTTATTTCCCACAGTTTTTTCAAGGTTTATCCCTGTTGCAGTATATATTGCAGCTTTGTAAGTTTTATTTGCTAGATAATATTCTATTATATTAAAAAAATTCTATTATATAGATGTATCACATTTTATTTATTATCCATCAGTTGATGGGCATTTGGGTTGCTTCCACTTAAATGTGTAATTTTTTGCCTTAGTTTTTTTTACATATATTTTAATTTTGAATTTTGAATTATGTGGTACAATTTCATATAGGCTGGGATTCCCCTCCAAACTCCCAACCCCCAACAGATTTTTCCCATTTTACTACAATGGTCTTGTCCTTCATAAGGAATCATAATTCTATCAGTATCTTATTTAAATGTACCCCAACTTTGCTGATACAGACAATGTGGTAGACCCCATATTCCATCACTATACATTTCCATAATCGAGAAGCCGTGAAACAAGGTCAGCAACTGGTATGAGTTAAAACAACAGCCACATCATCAACAACAACAACAACAACATCAACAACAAATTACAGCACCATGAAAAACTCACCACTTAGTAACCAACACATGGATGACAAAAAGGAAACACAAAAGTCTCTTGGGAAAGATGATGCCACCATGTAATCCATGACTCAGTGATGGATTCGACAAGAGAAAAGAAATTATTTGGAATTAACAAAACTGAAATAAAAAACAGCAATACACATGGGATACAGCCAAACAGAAAACAGTATGGATCAGATTATTGAAGTTACACTTTCCATGCAGATTTCTTTATATAAGAGAGAACATATAGTATTTGTTCTTTTGTGATTGACTAATTTCACTGAGCATAATGATCTCTAGTTGGGACCACCTAGTTATAAATAGTATAATTTCATTCTTCTTAATAGCTGAATAATATTCCATGGAATCGATGTACCACAGTTTCTTTAACCACTCTTCTTTGGATGCACATTGGTTTGTTTCCATGTCTTTGTTATTGTGGATTGTGCTGCTGCAAATATAGGATTACAGATCCCCTTCTCATATGCAGATTTCACTTCTATTGGGTATATTCCTAGGAGCGGGATAGCTGGTTCATATGGCAGGTTTATTTGCAATTTTCCAAGTACTCTCCATACTGATTTCCATGGTGGTGTACTAGCCTACACTCCTATCAGCAGTGAAGGAGGGTGCCTTTCTCCCCACATCCACGCCAGCAGTTGCTGTTACTTGAGTTCTGAATGTAGACCAGTCTCACTGGTGGTACCTCAACGTGGTTTTCATTTGTATCTGATGGCTAGGGAGCCTGAGCATCTTTTCATATGTCTGTTAGCCATTTGAATCTGTTCTTTTGAAAAATGTCTGTTCATTTCCTTTGCCTGTTGTGTTATAGGGATTTTTTTGTTTTGTGTTGTTTTACTTGCTGTCCCTGGGTTTCTAAAGCTCTTTGTAAATCCTGGATATTAGTCATTTGTGTATTGTGCAGTGTGCAAAATTTTTCTCCCATTCTGTTAGTTGCTTCCTCACGTTGTTAATTGTTTCTTTTGCTGTACAGAAGCTTTTTAGTTTGATGTCCCATTTGTTCATTTTGGCTTTGATTGCCTTTGCTTTTGGTGTCTTTTCTAAGAAGTGTTTCCCTGTTCTTGGAGTGTGCTTCCTATGTTTTCCTTTAATAATTTGATGGTTTCTGGTTGTAGATTTAGGTCCTTGATCCATTTAGAGTTGATTTTCATAATATGTGACAGGTGTGGTTCTTGCTTAATTTTGCAAGCTGCTATCCAGTTGTCCCAACAGCATTTGTTGAATAGTCCAGAGTTTTTGCCTGGATTGTTTTCAGTTTTCTTGTCAAAGATCAGTTAACTATACATGTGTGGGCTCCCTTTAAATGTGTAATTTTCTACCATATCTAGGAGTAAAGTAAAAGGAAGCTGTATACTTAATAGTTATGTACATTCTGATGTGTTTAAAATTGGACACTTGACAACTGTGTCACTGGAACCATGAGGAGATAGATACTGAGTTTGAATGGAAAGTTCAAGTGGTTTATGGAGGGGGTGACTAACACCTGAGAAGGGGAGCAGCAAGGAAGCAGAGTGAACAGGAGCGCCTGTTTTCACTGCAGAGCCGACTGAAGCTCTGTCCCAGAGGAGTTTGGACCAAAGATTGTCCATTAGGAAAGTGTCATGTCGGTCTGCTAGGCCCAGACTTTGGCTGGGCACGTCCTGAGATGATGGTGCCCTCCACATGGAGGTAGAAGCAGGTTTGACAGCTCCCGGGGCGCAGGTTATTGGCTGATCCAGAACAGCACGCTCTGTGCAGCGAGATCTGAGCAGAGCTCCCAAAGCTGCCACAGTGTTGGAATAAGCATAGCTCTCTCTGCGTATCTCTTACTCTTTGGACACCATACATTCTGTTTATACAAGCTATTTGTAGTCTTTGCACAACAATCCCTGATACTAGAATAACCCTTGTTGTTCAGATAAAGACATTACAAGATCATACAGTTAATAAATTAGAGAACTGACATAGTGTACTGGACAAGTGTACCCACAAATTAAAAAAAATGTTCCCCCCGAGAGTATTCCAGATTACGCCTTGTACAAACACCTAGTTTAAGAGATTTTAAATCAGAAGGAAAAGAAAGAGTGGAAGAAAAGATAGGGAAAGAGAATCCTATCACAAACTTTTCTGTGTTTGCTGTGTTCAGGTTTTATCTCAGAGAGTTTAGCTCCCTCTGTCTTGCTCTTTCTCTCTACCTCTTTTTGTTGTTTATGTGAGTTTTTGTCTTTGTTTTTGTTTTTATCCTGGCATTGCTGTCTCAGATTTTTTCTATCTTGATGCCTGGCATACTTGTTCTCTTGGTTTCTCTCTCTGTCTCTGTGTTACACACACACACACACACACACACACACACACACACACACACACAGAGTGTTCTCTTTATTTAATCTTTGTGCTCACAGTCTAAGTTAGTGTGTCTGGCTTATCTGCCTTTCTTCTGTCTTTTCTGCTTCTGTTTTTCTCTTAGTTTTCTATCTTTCCCCACTTCCTCCTCCTCCGACCCTTCCCCGCAATGTTCCACTTCTTCCCCTCTTCCTCTGTTCCCTCCCCGTCTTCACTGTCACTCTCTTTAGTTCTTGGATTTGGTCTCCTTCTATCTTCATTCTGGTACTTATTCTTTCTTGATGTGTCCACTTGTCTCTACCTGATTCTTTACATTTCAGGAAACAGAAAACAAGTCTGCACTGTACTCCAGGAATCACACCGTTCTGAAAGCAAAATATCTGTTTCAGCAGTTAAAAAAGACAGTAACACCACGGTTGCCTAATTTAACACTCCAGCATTTTTTCCTAAATTGATAATAACTTCAAAGTATTCCTTAAAAAAAAGATTAATTTATTTGTTTATTTAATTGGTGGAGTGACATGGAGGAATGAAGAGAGAGAAATATGTATCTGTTGTTTCACTCCCCAGATGGCCAGAACAGCTCGGACTGGGCCGGGCTGCAGCTAGGATCCTGGAAGTCCTTCCAGGTTTCCCACATGAGTGGCAGGGACCCAAATATACTTGAATTCTCTCCACTTTTTTTCTCAGGCACATTAACAGTGAGCTGAATGGAGCAACCAGGACTCGAGCTAGCACTCTGTTACTGGATGCCAGCATTGCAATCTGCAGCTTAGCCTACTGCACCACGATGCCAGACCCTCAGAGTGTTCTTACATAGTTGTTATTCTACCTAGAGATCCCTTGGGAGTTGTTTGACCCAGCTGAGAAATAAAAATCCTTTTGTTTTCTATAAAATAAATTAAAATTAGCAGGTAGAAATTTTTACTGGTATTACATAGTATAATTTAGTCTACTAACTTTAAATCGTGATTTTACTATATTAAAATAGTGCATTTCTTTCTGCTATTCATTATCCTGTCTCATAAAACATTTATAGAGAACAAATTCCTCCACTACTGACAAGAAAAGTACAGACTTGTTAACAAGTACTCCAGCTTCAGAGACTGCTAGTTTTGTGGTAAGTGTTGGTATTTGTTGTTTGTAGTATCCGTTTTATGACTCCTCTCTCAGCTCTTCTGTTTTTGTCATTCTAGGGAATATTGCCTATAGAGAATAATATCTGTATTTTTCTGTTGTATATACAAACTTTCATTGGAAATATTTTGTGTAGTGCAATACATGTAATGGAGAAGGAAGAATTTTATAATATTAATGAGGATTCTTTTTTTATTCCCTTACTTATTGCAAAATATATATAAAATGAATTTGGAACTTTAGCCATTTTAAATGCCCTGTGTGAGTACATTCACATTATTGTGCACCTTACAACAGCAACTATCTCTGTAACTTTTTTTTATGGTGCAAAACTGAAACCCTAGACTTTTAAAGACAGTAACTCTGTATTAGACCCTTCTCCAGCCCCAGTAACCACCACTCTATCTCTATGAGCTTGACTGCTCTCAGTATCTCATGCCTGTGGAATCCTGTAGTAACTGTCCTTTTATGACTACCATATTCCACCTAGCACGATGTCTTCGGTTCATCCACACTTGAGATTCTTCTGCACACAGCAAGTGTCTTCTTTTTTGAGATTGAATAACATCACCTATGTGTGTATGACATAGTTTGTTTATCCAATCGTCAATTGCTGGACACTTTATTTACTTCCTCCTTTCAGCAATTACAAATAATACCGCTCTCTCAACATGGCCGTACAAATATCTGCATCAGTGTTTGCTTTCAATCCTCTTGAGTGTATGTACAGAAGTGGAATTTCTAGGTGACATAGTAGTTCCATTCGTACTTTTGTTGAGAAGCTGCCATACTGTTTTCCATTGTTATGCTATTTTGCATTGTCCCTGCCAAGCTGCAAAGGTCCCTTTTTTTCTATCCCACTACTTGCTGCTTTATGGTGTTTTTCCCCCATTATGGTTTTCATTTGCATTTCCCTAATAGTCAGTGATATTGACCATCTTTTCGTATGCTTTTCAGCCATTTATATATCTTCTTTGAAGAAATAGCCATGTCATTTGCTCATTTTTTAATCAGATTGTTCATTGTTGAGTTATAGGAGTTATTTATATATTTATATTATGTATTTATATATATTATTTATATATTCTAAATATTAATCTATTATCAGATCTATGATTTGCAAGTATTTTCTCTCCTACTATGATTGTCTTTTTACTCTGATGCACAAATGTTTTTCATTTTAATATAATCCAGTTTATTAACTTTGTTTTGTTGCCTCTGCTTTTGGTGTCGTAGACAAGAAACCATCTCCACATCCACTGTTATGAAGTCTGTGTCATATAATTACCTCTAAAAGGGTTTTTTTTCTTATATCTACTTCCAAGAGTTTTACAACTTTTCCCGAACAGGATTCATTTAGGTTCATCTAAACAGTGGGACTAACTCTTGTTCAAAGGGTAGCAGCTGCAGGTGTTCCTTTTCAGTGGGAGCAGCCCCAACGGAAGTCTGTGTTGTAACCACATAGCGGTGTGGGGGCAGCTCATATGCAAGACTCTTTTGTGACAACACATAGACACAACTTCAAAGGTGCCCACAAGGAGCATGCCAACTACAAGAGTCCTTGGCCTCCGGGAACCCAAAGCATATTATGTTTTATAGCATTATTTAACAGTAAATTTGTTATTCACCCAGAGGCATAATTTTCAGTGGGAATTTTATACCACAGGAGATAGTGTGGAGTGATAGACTGGCATTTTTACCCTTCTTGTAGCAAAATTACAGCATTAACCAAAGATCAGATAGATGCTGTTGCTGTGAGAAAGAGCTTTGTTAACACTCTGTTTACAGTCCTTTCAGTGTTCTGAGAATTAATGGTTTTTTTCCACAAAATATGTGCCTTATTTAGTGTTACAATCTCTAGATAAGGATTAAATGTGCCAAATTGATTTTTTTTTTCCTGAAGAACAAATTTATTGACAATTTTATAAATACTAATACCTTTTTAAATTGAGTTATTGCTCATATTTTATAAAATTCAACATGCCAAAGTGTGTCAATCAGTGATTTTTAGTGTACCCACAAGGCTATATGATATCTTACAATAGAATTCAAAAATAGTTTCATCACACCATTAGCACACACCTGCATCCCCCAATTCCAATTTCCAGTCCCTGGAAATTACTGCCTTGTTTTCTGTCTCTGTATTAGTTCTTTCTGGTTCTTCATAAGCGGAGTCATATAATATTGTGGCCTTTTGTTTCTGACTTCTTTCTGTTGGCATAAAGTTTTGAAGTTCATCCATTTTGTAGCAAGTATCTATTTTATTGCTCTTATAATTGAATTGATATTTCACTGTGTAGATATGCTATATTTTGTTTACCAATTAGTTTATGGGTTATTCATGTTATTTCTGCTTATTATCTGTGAGGAATAATAATGCTGCTAAGAAAATCTGTGTATATTTTTGTAAAAATATGTGGGGATTATTTCAGAAAATTGTTTTTATTGCAAAGTCAGATATACACAGAAGAGGAGAGACAGATATCTTCCGTCCTCTGATTCACTCCCCAAGTGGCCGCAATGGCCAGAGCTGAGCTGATCCAAAGCCAGGAGCCCAGAGTCTACTCTGGATTTCCCACACAGGTGCAGGGTCCCAAAGCTTTGTGCTGTCCTCCACTGCTTTCCTAAGCCACAAATATGAAGCTGGATGGGAAGCGGGGCTGCCAGGATTAGAACTGGCACCCATATGGATCCTGGCGTGTGAAAGGTGAGAACATTAGCCACTAGATTACTGCTCCAGGCCAGGAAATATGTGTTTTTACTTTACTTTGGTGTATACCCAGAAGTAGAGGTAGAGCTTCTGACACATGTGACAATTATGTATTTAATCCTACTTTTGTAGTGGGCTTCACTGAGATATATTGCATATATCATACAATTCTACTTAAAGCGTACTATTTAGTGAGTTTTAAGATTCAGATATATATTCTGTAATTATTACAGCTAATTTTACTTTATTTTTATTATTTTTATTAGTATTGAGGAAGAGAAGCAAAGTTTCCATCTCTGGTTCACAATGTCTCACAGCAAGAGTTGTTGTGGACAGGAGTGCAGGATCAGCACGTGGGTGGCAGGAGCCAGAGTCAGCAGCCTGAGTGGAGTGTTGACTCTAGTGCTCTGATATGGAACAGCAGCATCTCAACCTCTTAGCCAAGCACCTGCCTCAGCCACAGGCACTTTTAGAACTTTTAAAATCACTATACCTTTTTTAAAAAATCCCATGCTCTTTAATTAATATTGCCCTTGCTCCTCTATCCTATTTCTCGGCCCCAAGCAAGCATTAATATATTTCATACCTCTGTAAATGTTCTTGTTCTGGGCATTTCATGTACGTGGCATCATATGTATGTAGTCTTTTGTGATTGATTTTTTCCATTAATGCAACATTTCCAAGGTTCATCCGTATATTAGCAGGTTTCAGTACTTCATTCCTTTCAGAATGACGCTACTATAGTAGTGTCCATTTTGGCTATTTCCATTTTTGGCTGTTATGAATGATGTTGCTAGAAGCAAAAGTTTTCATTTGTTTTGGCGAAATGCCTAGAACAGAATTGCCTGAATTGTATATTCACTCATTTGAGGAACTGTCAGACTATTTTCTAGTGTATCTGAGTAAGTTCACATTCCCAACAATAGTGTATGCATATTCTGATTTCTCTGATGATTCTCACCAATACTTCTTGTCATTTATCTTTTCAGTGTGAAATTATTTCTCTTTGTGATTCGAGTTTAGCCTTATTTGCCTTTTGTATTTTTTCTTTGGAGAAATGTCTGTTGAAGAATCCTGTGTCCATTTTATAATGAAGTTATTTGTCTTTTGATGACTGAGTTATAAGTGACCCTTACATATTCTAGATGCTACACCCCTATCAGATAGATGCTTTGCAAATATTTTCTTCCCATTTAGTGGATAAATACCAGTATCTTGTAACAAATAAAAATAATATTGGTAATACCTAATGTCTTGATATTTTAAGATTCAAGTTTTTTTTAACAAATTAATTTGGGATAAATTGCTCTTTGGTTCATTTCACACTTTGCTGCTACCAAAGGAGGTGTATAGATCCATTCTGAGCTGTCAGTCCTTAGGGGCTGCCCTAAAAACACCCACTTCATGAAAGACTTCTGGGAGATCTACGTTTGCCATGATCTCATTTTAATGTGAGCCTATGATTATTCTAAAATACAGATAGAAAAGCATGAACTTTTTCTTCCTGCTGGGAGGAAGAAGAGCTCAATTGGGCAGGACCTTCTTCTCCCAGATGCCACCCACCCCCCATCTGAATCCAAATAAGGCATCCATGCATTTGGTCTGGCCTAGGTTCAGGCCACAGTACCCTAGTCAGATATAACTGGTCAGCTTGTCAAGACCTTCTCAATCCTCACCTACAACATAAGAATCATGACTCTAGTTTTCAGTATTTGCAGCATGACACCAGAAATATGTGGTGATTTTAGTAACCTGTTAGAGATATAGCTAGATATGGCTTAGAAGAGAGTTGTATTTTAGAGGTCGAGATTTTTTAAATCTGGTGTTTGATTTCTAAGCAAAAAGAAGATAAACACAGAACACGAGGGAAAATTTGTGTTACACGAAGGGGTAGGGAAATTTATTCTAGGAAGTGTGGTTGCTGGGTAGATAACTTTTATTTATTAGGCATTTGAAAAATATTTATTAGAAGAATGAGCAGAAAATTTGTGCTGTAACAAAAATTCCTACTTAAAAAATAGACTTCAAAGAGGAATTATGGTGGAGTCGGTTAACCTGCCACTTAGGTTACCTGCACAGCATAGAGTGACTGGTTTGAGTTTCAACTATTCTGTACTTCCAATCTGTTTTCCTGCTAATGCACCTTGGAGGCAGTGGATAGTGGTCCAAAGTAGTTGAGCTTCTTCAATCCATGTGACAGAGCCTGATGGAGATCCTTGGTCCTGGCTTCAGCCTGGTCTGCTTTGCTTGTTGCAGGCATTTGGGGAGTGAACCAGCGGGTGAAAGGTTTGTTTTGTTTTGTTTTGTTTTTGTCTCTCCCTATGTCTCTGTCATTCTGCCTTTCAAATAAGTAACTAATTTTTAAAGTAATAACACTAAAGCAAAAGAGTATCATAACTTTTTTAGGATAGATTTGTTCATAGTTACACTTGAATTTTACTGATAATTTATTTATTTTAATTTGAAAGGCAGATTTTACAGAGAGAAGAGAGACACAGGAGGGTTTCCCATCTTGGGTTTACTCCCCAAGTGGCTGCAATGGCTGAAGCTGAAGCAATCTGAAGCCAGGAGACAGGAGCTTCTTCCTGGTATACTATGTGGGTGCAGGGGCCCAAAGACTTGCGCCATGATCTGCTGCTTTCCTAGGCCATACATAGAGATCTGGATTGGAAGTGGAGCAGCTGGGATATGAACCCATATGGAATGCTGGTGCCACAGGTGGAGGATTAGCTTTGCTGTATTACTGACTGGTCCCCAAAGCTTGCAATTTTTGAAGAATACTTTCCAAGTGTCAGTAACTATACTTCCCAAGTCCAAAAGAAAATAAGGTATTATTTTCAACTTTAATTACTTAAAAAATTGCTTTGTAACTTTTTTTTCTCAAGGAGTAATATGTTCTTTTATAGATTGATTTGTCCTCGGTACAAAAAGCATCTTCCGAAGAACTGTGTCCAAATGTTAGCACTTATGTTAATTCAGATGAAATTGTTCCTGTATCGAGTTTGCAAGAAACTTCTTCAAATGAGGTAGCATTTTCAAATTGTCCTTGAATTGCTAAAAGAAATAACTATTGTTTTATTAGATACACGGTGTATTAGATATTCATAAATGTGTAACTTAGTTGATGCTAAATCATTTACTAGCGTTTGAAGAAGAGTCACATGTCATGATGTTTTTATCTCATTATTCAAAGGATCTTATAGTTTTAGGTGTTTAATCCTTTTTTAGAAAATATTTTAATATGATGTTAGGTAAGAGTCCACATCCTTTCTTTTGTTTGTGGATATCCACTTTCCCAAACACTTATTTATTAAAGGGAGTGTCATTTCCATCGCTGAGTAGTCTTGGAACCTTTGTCAAGTTATTTAACCATGTGTTCCAGATTAATTTGGGGTCTCTCCATTCCATTTGTTTATCTCGCGTTTCTTCAATGCCAACATCATATTGTTTGATTACTGTAACTTTCTAGCAGATTTTAAAACCAGGAAGTGTGCATCCTCTAGGTCTGTTGTTTTTTCAGATTATTTTGGCATCTGGGGTCACTTGAGATTTCAAAATTTTAGGGTGGATTCTTTTGTTTTTTGAAGAGAATGACATTGGAATTTTTTATAAGGATTTATTTATTTTTATTGAAAAGTCAGATATACACAGAAGAGGAGAGACAGAGAGGAAGATCTTCCATTCGCTGATTCACTCCCCAAGTGGCCGCAACGGCCAGAGCTGAGCCAATTCAAAGTCAGGAGCTTCTTCTGGGTCTCCCACACGGGCGCAGAATCCTACAGCTTTAAGCCATCCTCGACTGCTTTCCCAGGCCAAAAGCAGGGAGCTGGATGAGAAGTGGGACAACCAGGACAAGAACTGGCTTCCATATGGGATTCCTGGTACATGGAAGGTGAAGACTTTAGCTCCTAGGCTACTGCACCAGGCCTGACATTGAAATTTTGAGATTGGGCCCAGCGGCGTGGCCTAGTGACTAAAGTCCTCACCTAAACATGCCAGGATCCCATGTGGGCGCTGGTTCTAATCCCGGCAGCTCTGCTTCCCATCCAGCTCCCTGCTTGTGGGCTGGGAAGGCAGTCAAGAATGGCCCAAAGCCTTGGGACCCTGTACCCACGTGGGAGACCTGGAGGAGGTTCCTGGCTCCTGGCTTCAGATTGGCACAGCACCGGCCGTTGTGGTCAATTGGAGAGTGAATCAATGGACAGAAGATCTTCCTCTCTATCTCTGCTCCTCTCTATATATCTGACTTTGTAATAAAAATAAATAAATCTTTAAAAAAGAAATTTTGAGATTTCATTGAGTCTGTAGATTTTTTTGCTAATTGCATAGTAATATCGTAGTAATATTAAAAATTCTAATTCACAAATGTGGGTGTATTTCCAATTATTTATATCTTTGACTTTTTTTGGTGTTGTTTTAGTTTTCTTTTTCTTTCTTTTTTTTTTTTTTTTTTTTGGATTAGCTGTTTGAAAGGGAGAGGGTGAGAGAGAGAAGAAAGAGAAGGAAGGAGAGTAGGAGGGAGGGAGAGGGAGAGAGAGAGAAAGATCTTCTATCCATTGGTTCACTCCCAAAATGTTGCTGAGCTGGGGCTGTGCCAGGCAGGAGCTAGGAGCTTCATCTGGGTCTCCCACATGGGTACCAGGAATCCAGGAATTTAGACCATCCTCTGCTTTCCCGGATGGATTTGCAGAGGGCTGAACTGGAAGTAGAGCAGCCAGGACTTTAAGCAGCATTGGAGGCTGTTTAATCTACTGCGTCACAACACCAGGATCTTTTATGTCTTTGTTAAGCCCTAAATATTGTTTTTGATACTATTAAAACGCATATGTTTTTGTAATTTTCTCTGAATTGTTTACTGTTGGTGGGTAAAATGCAAATAGTTTTTATGTGTCAACTTTATAACTTGATAAGTTGATGAATTCAGTTATTATAACAGTTTTTAAATTAAATCTTTGGGATTTTATGTATATAAAAGCATATCATCTGTGAACAGCGATAATTTACTTCTTTATTCCCGATTCAGGTGCACCCCTCCACCCTCTTCCATATACAAATTCCTCTGGCTAGAACTGCCAGTACTATGCTGAAAAAATGGCATCCTTCCCCTTCTCCTCACTTAGCGGAAAAAGCTTCCAGACTCTCACCATGGAGTATGATGTTTGTTATGCAGTTTCCGCATGAGTTTTGTTTTTGTTGAGATAGTTTCTTTCAGTTGCTGCTTTGTTGAGTGTTTTTGTCATTAAAAGGTTAGGGTTTTGTGCAATGCTGTGTCTGCATCAGTTGAAATGCTCACTTCCTCTCATTATTCTGCTCTGTGTGGTGTATCATATTGCTTCCCTATGATAAGCTATACTTGCACTGTAGGAATTAAGCTCATTTGGTCATGGTCTGCCATCTCTTTAATATGCTTCTAAATTCAAATTTCTAGCACGTTGTTGATGATTTGCACATCAGTGTTCATGGGAGGAGGAGGGTTTACCAGCCTACAGTTTTCTTGTAGTGTCTGACTTTGTTTAGCTTTGGATAATGTTGGTCTCATTAAATTAATTCTTAAATATCCCTGCTTCAGTTTTTTGGAAAAATTTACTCTGACTCATGCATGCACTGGTGGATGCAGTTGTTTAGCCTAGCCTGGCTCTTCCCCTAACTTGCAGCCCCATTTAGCCTGGTCTTCCCCCAGTCCCAGGCACCATGTTCACCAGCAGGAGCAGTAGCCCAGCATGGGAGTCCTTGCTGCCACCCTACCGAGCTTGCCCCCTCCCCTTCCCAACCCCCAGATCTTACGTGTGCTGGTGGGTGCTGTGGCATGGGTCACCTCACCTTGGCATTTGGCAGCGGGTGCTGTAGCCTTGGCTGGCTTGACCTGCCTTTTTTTTTTTTTTTTTTTTTTTTGCTTTCACTCCTTAATGATATTTCATGTAGCTACAGAATTTTAGGTGGCAGTTTTTCCCTTTAAGTACTGGAAAGTATTGCCTTACTATTTTTTCACTTGTGTTGTTTCTGATAAGAAATCTGACATTATCTGTTTGTGCATGACACACCTGTATTTTCTTAAGAGTTTATCATTTTCACAAGGTAACCAAAGGAAAAGCACTACAGTGTTTCTGCTTGAGCTGGGGAGGATCCCTTGGCCAGGGCCAGCATTTTAGTATAATGCACTGCTTGCATTGTTGTCATCTTCAATGGGCACCGCTTTGTGTCCTGCATGCTCTGCTTTTGATACAGCTCCTTGCTAACATGCCGAGGAAAGCAGAGAAGTGGTCTAAGTTCTTGAATTCCTGCCACAGTATGGGAGACCTATGTTAGATAAAGTTTCTGACTAATGGATTCAGCCTGGCTCAGCTCTTGCCTTTGTGACCATTTGGAGAATAAAAGATGTCCCTTTTTCTTTCTCTCTAACTCTGACTTTAAAATAAAAATAAATGAATAAATGTCTTTCAAAAATATTGTTACTAGAACAACGAAAGTTCATTTCTTACTCAGGCTATGTTTTCATTGAGTTGATTATACATTGTAACTGACAGACTAGTCACCACTTTTTTTTAAAAGATTTATTTTATCTTTATTAGAAAGTCAGATATACAGAGAGGAGGAGAGACAGAGAGGAAGATCTTCCATCTGATGATTCACTCCCCAAGCAGCTGCAACAGTCAGAGCCGCACTGATCCAAAACCAGGAGCCAGGAGCTTCTTCCGGATCTCTCACATGGGTGCAGGGTCCCAAGGCTTTGGGCCATCCTTGACTGCTTTCCCAGGCCACAAGCAGGGAGCTGGATGGGAAGTGGGGTCTCAGGGATTAGAACCGGCGCCCATACAGGATCCCAGCACATTCAAGGTGAGGACCCCAATTGCTAGGCTACCACACTAGGCCCGCCACCACTTTTAATGTTATTAAAAACCATGACACAGGAAGTAAAGAAAACTCTAAAAGACCTTTGTAAATTCACAATTAAATATCCTGGCATGGAAGTGATGCATATTACTTTTATCCACTTGTTGACCAGAAATAGTCACATAGTCTCACTGAATCACAAGAAAACTGGAAAGTTTGTGTTCTCCAGGAAAAAAAAAAATAAATCTTTATTTGAAAGCCAGTGAAGTGGGGAGAGTGGGAGACAGAGGGAGAGAAATCTTTGATCCACCAGTTTGATTCCCCCAAAGCCCACAATTATCCTACGAGACTGGGCCAAACCAAAACTGGGATCCAGGAACTCAGTCTAAGTTTCCCACGTAGGTGGCAAAGATCTAACTCCTGACCATTACTGCTGCCTCAAAGGGTGCACGTTACCGGGAAGCTGGGATTGAGAGCAGAGCCAAAAATCAAACCCAGTCATTTGCATACGGCATGTGGGGCCCCAACACAGAGTCTTACCTCCTATGCCAAATGCCTGCCTCCATTTTAACCCTGATTTGGTCTTATGAATCTGCAGCTTCACATCTTTCATCAGTTTGTGAAAATTTCTCAATTATCATCTGTTGTATTCTCTCTGGAACAGTAGAGTAGCATGTGCTAAGCCTCGGTCCATTTTCTGTATCTTTTACCCTACCCTCTCTTTAATGTTTTTCAATTTGTTCTTACTCTATAATTTTCTCAATAATTCTATGTTAATCTTTGTTGCTTAATCTTCAGTTGAATTCATTGTTCATTTTAACAAGGTCTGGTTGCTTCTGTATCAAATCTGCTTTTCCATTGCTTATAGTCTCTTATAATTTGTTCATCATTAAGATTTTATTATTTTTAAATTATTTTGCAAATTATTACTCTTTTCTGAATTACTGATTGCACTATTTACTATTCAAGGGTCAAACCCATTCCTTGTTTGATACGCAGTCTTATGCCTGGTAACCTGAGTTCTCCTAAGTTTGATATGTCCTTGATTGTTGTTATAATGAAACTTTAAGAGGAGGTGAAATTTATTTTGTTCTTATTTTTGCCTGAAACTATTCTGAGTAGAATCTTGAAGAACAACTCTTCCTGCTCTTGACTCTGCCTCTGATCATATGTGTACTTGATCTTATTGGATGGGATTTGTGTGGTTCTAAACTGAGAATGCCATCTTTCTATGAAGATTTATGTCTGTTGCTTCTACCAAGAGCTTTATCTAGGACTGAGCATCACAATGGGAACATAACTACCTTTTGCTTGTTTTTAAAGATTATTTTTTTTCTTTATTTAGAAAGTAAAGTGACAGAGAGGAAAAGTCGGAAAGAGATCTTCCATCTGCTGGTTCATTCCCCCATTGGCCACAATGGCCAAACCTGGATCATGCCAAAGCTAGGACTGGAGAATTCTAATCAGGTCTTTCTTAGTGGCAGGAACCTCTGGACTTGGGTCCTCTTCCATTGGCTTCCCAGCTGCCTTACCAGGGAACCGGATTGGAAGCAGAGCAGCTGTGATTCAAACTGGTGCTTCTATAAACTACGCTGATGTCACAGAAAGTGGCTTTGGCTGCTGCACCAAAATGCCAGCCGTTATCTAACTACCTTTGAAAAATAATGTTAAAGAAATTGAGAGGCTGAGACAAGAGAGAGAGGGAGAGGGAGAGAGAGAGAGAGAGAGAGAGAAAGAGAGAGAGAGAGTAGGTGAGTAAAACAGAGAGCAGGGAAACATACTCTCTACACTGGCCCACCTGCCAAATTCCCAGATGCCCAGGTGTGAACTACAGTTCTCCTGTGTGGGTAGCAGGGATGCCATTTCCCAAGCTATCATCACTGTCTCCGAGGTCTGCATTAACAAGGAGCTAGAGTCAAAAGCCTGAGCCAGATACCAAACCCAGGCACTCTGATGTGGGTCATGGGCATCTTAACCACTAGACTAAGTGTCTGCCCTTGCGCTAGCTGCTTTTAAAGATTCTTAGTGTCAGAATCTTGGGTGTCATATTCCCTTAACCCTGATAGCCCGTTCATAGTGCTCTTGTCTGAGTTGATCGGTGTGTCTAGGGGCAGGAAATCAATTGCCTGGCAAGGCTGGGACTTCTGATTACCTGGAGCTGAGAAGTGTTATCATTTCCACCTGATTATAAGGAAGAAGCCGTGTGCAGGCTGGGAGAGTGGTTGATTCAGCTAAGAATATAAAGTAAGTGATGTGCAGGAAAATATCAAATCTATCAAAAAAGATAATGTGAATTTTATAATAGAAATATATATAGCATTTATCTAAAATGGGAAAATCTCATAATAAGAAATTTGAGTTCTAAGAAATAAGATATACCATTTCTGAATGAAGATATAATATTTATTTATTTTAGAGGTTGCTTGATAGAAAATTGATGAAATTTAAATTTTTGCTTTAACTCCAGTCATGCTTACTTTCCCTCCTACTTTGGAGTGCTTGAATCTCAACTCTACCATTACTTACTATGTATTACTGTGTAAGTTATCTAATCTCTCTGAAACTCAGTTTCCTTATTTATAAAATGGGTGTATTTTAATGTCTTGCCTGGTTCTTGTAGTAAATGAGCAAACACTCATTTTTAAAAAATTATTTATTTTTATTTGACAGAATTACAGGGAAGGGCCCGGCACGGTGGCTAGAGGCTAAAGTCCTCGCCTTGAATGCACTGGGATTCCATATGAGCATTGGTTCAAATCCCAGCAGCTCCACTTCCCATCCAGCTCCCTGCTTGTGGGCTGGGAAGGCAGTCAAGAATGGCCCAAAGCCTTGGGACCCTGTACCCACGTGGGAGACCTGGAAGAGATTCCTGGCTCCTGGCTTCAGATCAGTGCAGCACTGGTTGTTGTGGTCACTCTCTCCTCCTGTCTCTATATCTGACTTGCAATAAAAATAAATAAATCTTAAACAAAATTATTTCAGGGAAAGGGAAGAGACAGAAAGAGTTCATCTGTTTGCTGGCTCACTCTACAAACAGCTGCCATAGCCAGAGCTGGGCAGGTCCGAAGCTGGGAGTTAGGAGCTTCTTCTGGGTCTCCTGTTGGGGAGCAGAGCCCAAGGATATGGGCCATCCTGCAGTGCTTTCCCGGGCCCTTAGCAGGGTGCTGTGTCAGAATGGAGCAGCCAGGGAACAAGCTGCTGTCTGTGTGGGAGGTCAGTGGCACAGGCAGAGAATTAGACTTGTATGCCACAGTGCCAGTCCCACACGAGCAAATGTTTTAAAACAAATTCAGTGCCTGGAGATGGATTAAGCAGTTTATACATGATTGCTATTATTAATATCTATGAATTACAGTTACTGAAATTATTTGCTTTTTAAGTAAAGCAGTTATAAACACAGTGCCTAGAGGAATCATGCAATATCTGCTTTTCCTATTTTTTTTTCAGTTTCCTTCAAATGTATCAGAAGTATGTTGTATTATTAGGGCATCACCAGGAACTAGACAAGTGAAAAGTAAACGTATTATTGTAAAGAAGAAAACATATTCGCCTCCCAAAGGTATTCCTCAAGGTATGTACTGTGAAGGCAGAGCATAGCTTTGGAATGATACTAATTTTTTAAACTGTAAATTCCATGTGTACAAAAGAAATTCAGCTTTAAATTGTATTCTGAAAGTTCTTCCACAGATAGGAATGGTAAGGTTTTCATAAAGTTGAGTATCTTTTAAGACAAACATTTCATCTTTTGAAAAATTAGTTTATGACATTGATTTACAATATGCTTATTGCATGTATCTACTCTTAAGGCAATTTGAAGTTTAATCTTTTGGGGATTTCATTCTGGGTAGCATTCTTTTTAAAGTTGTGGAGATGTTTTTGTGTTCACCCAACATTGGTTGAGCACTTCCTCTGTAAACGACACTATTCTAAGACCCTTGTTCTACCTCACTTGTTTCTCAGTATGACTACGTAATGGGATATGTACTATCGTCCTCATTTTACATAGTAAGCTTCAGGTTGGAAGTAGTTTTCCCTTGATCTAGTCATACTCCTACCAAGAGGTAGACTGGAACTCAATATTATAACTTATTTAACCTCCAAATTAGTTTTTTCGGTGATATTTCCCTCATTGCATTTCAGCCACTGCATCAAATTACTCAGTGGAGCTTTAGAACTTTTTTGAGTAAGCAGCCAATGAAGCAATTGAAGTCTAGTAATTATGTACAGCTTCAACTAAGTTGTATACTCCTGATTCTTCATTTTCTCCACACTGTTTGCCTTTGGTACTGTCTCTCTCTCTCTCTCTTATCTTCTCTGCTCTAAACTATGTGAATAAATAATTAACAATAAAGCTCTACTACTGATATAATTTATAATACTAACCTTTCATAACCCTTGGGTTATAAAATGTTAAGGGCAAAGACCACATACTAAATGTCTATATCTCTAATAACAGTAGTGTAGTGGGAGGAAATGGCAGATGTCTGAATCAGCATCATAGCAAAGAATCAGGGCCAGTAGTAGACATGTGTGGGTGTGAGACAGTGTGTGCAGTCACATGCCTTATGGCAATGTTTGCATCAACAATGGACTGTATCTATGATGGTAGTCCCATAAGGACATATCACCTAGTGACATTACAGCCATCTTAGTTTGTTAAAATATACTCCATGATGTTTACACAATGACAGCATTGCTTAATAACATGTTTCTCATAGCAAAACCCTGTTGTTTAGTGACATAATTGTTAACAAACATGTGTATGTGTGTGTACTTATCTACATGCATATATGTATATGTAAAGATTAATTTCAAGGAATTGACTTACATAGTTCTGGTGCCTGGTTGGTCAAATTTAAAAACTGTGAGCCTGGGCCTGGTGTGGTAGCCTAGTGGCTAAAGTCCTTTCCTTGCACACACTGGGATCCCATATGGGTGCTGGTTCTAATCCCTGAGGCTCTGCTTCCCATCCAGTTCCCTGCTTGTGGCTTGGGAAAGCAGTTGAGGACATCCCAAAGCCTTGGGACCCTGCTCTCGCGTGGGAGACCCTGAGGGGGCTCTGGGCTCCTGGCTTCGTAGGAGATCCAGAGGAGTTTCCAGCCACCTGGCTTTGGATTGGCTCAGCTCCAGCCATTGTGGCTGCTTGGGGAGAGAATCAGTGGACGAAAGATCTTCCTCTTTCTCTCTCCTCTCTGTATAGCTGATTTTCCAATTAAAAAAAAAAAAGCAAACAAACAGAAAAAAACCAAAATTGTGGGCCTGCTGGCAGGCTGGAAACTCAACAGGAGCTGATGATGTAGATCACAAACAGATATCTTCTTCAGAAAAATGCAGTCTTCCTCTTAAGGTCTTTCAAGCGAGTGGATGGTATCTGCTCACATTATCCAGGATAATCTCATTAAAGCCAACTGTTACAAATCTCAACAACATTTATAAAATACCTTCACAGCAACACATAGACTAGTGTGTGAATAGTTGTGTAGTACAGCCTAATGGTTCTAGCTACCCCTTAAGAGTTACGCATTCATTTAAATACCTCTTAAGCCATACTTAATTTCTGAGCAAAGAAAAGTCATTTATCAGTTTAAAATGATATATCTTCCCCATACAAAACCAGAAATGTGTGATGCCTTCCCCAGAAGAGATGTAGGAGCTATGTGTGATATTCACTTTTCTCACTGATATTCTTTAACTTAAAAACTGTGATTAAAAAGTTATTATTAATACATATTACTTTTAAATGATAAGAAAATAAGATTTTCTTAAATCTTATTAAATGAATTAAATTATAAATTAAATAAAAACATTTTCATAACTAATCATGTCATTACCTTCTTTCACTGCCTAGTATATACTCCATCTTCTTCACTAAATATTTCAGATAATCATGGTGGATCCAAGCCTTCATTCCCGATAGCTTTGGACCATTAGTTGTCCTGCCTGGATTGAGTTAATATGATTTTCCATTAACCTTAACAATAGGATGTAATAATATTAAGAGATACTAAAGTTCAACACAGATGCACATTCTTACAGCTGTGATGGAATAATAGTTCAGCTTCTAATTGGCAGTCTGCATCAGTCACCTGAACCAACACTGTTGGCCTGTTGCCTTTGGATGAAAAGTCCAAAGTGACTGGATGAAATCTTATCTTCCCTGCCAGTAGGATTGCTTTTGTCTGGTGGAATCATTCCTTGATTTGAAACTGAGACCACCAGGCTGTCGGAGCAATAAAGTCATGGGAGGGGGAACCAAAATTACCAGTGCTACCATTTCCATTCATACCCCTTTTATTGCTGGCTGTGGGAGAAACAGCACCATACACTGGGATCATTCTGGAGAATTTGGCATTAACACTGGGAATTATTGCAGCCTAGCTGATGCTGCCTCTGAATCTTCAAAAAGACCTACCCTGCTGTCAGGCCAGGTGCATGACAGGGAACACCACAAGACTAGGGAATTCCACGCGTATAGACCCGTTGTGCAATGATTTTGCTGTGAAATGAGTGCTTTGAACAAAAGCAATGCTGTGTAGAGTACCATGGTCATGGCATTCTGTAAGTGTGTATGTGGTAGTTTTTGGAATTTTATGTACAGGGAAAGCAGATCTGTTTTGAGTATCAATTACAGTATGGACAAAACATATGATAAAGAGATCCCAGATAATCATCTTGTCACTAGAAATCTGCATGATTATCCCAAGGAGTTGCATACATTTGGGAACTCATTGTTGGTCTTTGCGGATGCTAAGCTGTGCACTCGGCAGTGATGGTTCCCCACTTGATGAGTGGAAGTCCTTGTTATTGACCCTGCACCCCTGCAACACCATGAGTGGTTTGTTTACCAGTTAAGATCTTTTTTTTTTTTTAAAGATTTATTATTATTGGAAAGGCGGATATACAGAGAGGAGGAGAGACAGAGAGGAAGATCTTCCGTCCGATGTTTCACTCCCCAAGTGAGCCCCAACGGGCCGGTGCGCGCCAATCCGATGCCAGGAACCAGGAACCTCTTCCAGGTCTCAGGTCTCCCACACGGGTGCAGGTTCCCAATGCTTTGGGCCATCCTCGACTGCTTTCCCAGGCCACAAGCAGGGAGCTGGATGGGAAGTGGAGCTGCCAGGATTAGAACCGGCGCCCATATGGGATCCCGGGGCGTTCAAGGCGGGGACTTTATCCGCTAGGCCACGCCGCCGGGCCCACCTGTTAAGATGTAAGAGAATGTCAGTCACCCTGTTTCCCCAGCCCTGTTTAGCTAGTGGTGGCTGGAAAAGATTCTCATTGGTGTGTACTGAATTAGTTAGCCTAGGCTTTTGATGATCAAAATCCTGCTCTGTTGGGCCTAGAGCAATAGCCTAGTGGCTAAATGTTCACTTTGTACATGCTGGTGCCGGAGTCCACTCCAGCTGAGTTCGGAACTCATGAAGTATGTGGATGAGATGCAAAGAGAAAAGAAAAACAGACCACTACAATTCCAGGATCATAATGGACAATGTGAGAAAGCTGTCCATTTTATTTATACAGAAGCCATCACAAAGGCTGGCATAGACTTTTCTCACCTGGTCAAGCTGGCATTCCTAAGGATATTTTTGCCAGATGTTTCCTGAGGCAGGATATCCGCAGTCCTAATCCTGTGGTCAGGAAGTTCTCAACAGATGGCACATATCAATCAGTAACACATTCATACTACATCCTCATCCTACAACTTAATCTTGAATAATTTAAGGGAGGAAATGCATCACAGAAGGAGGGAGCTAAAGATCAGGGATGGTCAATGGGGGCAGGGGACAGAGACAGAGACAGCATGAATTGTAAAAGGCCCTTTTGCCAAGATGTTATCAGCCGCATCAACTTCCAAGCTCACATTGGTGGTAAACACCAACTCCACAGTGGCAGACAGTGCCTAAATAGATTACAGAATTCTCAGCGGGGTGGTCCAGTGTCCATGCAAAGGAAGGTGGAGCTGCATTTAGGTGGTTGTAGAGACATCTGTCAGGCCCTGCCATGCAGCGGGAAATTGCTTGCCGCCCTCCTGCAGTGAAACAATACTCTTCACACCTTCGTGTCTTCCACCCCCACCGCATGGACCCTAGCATGCTGGAATCTGAAATGGGCACTGGTTCGTGTCCCAGCTGCTCCACTTCCCATCCAGCTCCTTGCCTGTGCCTTGGAAAAGCAATATAGAATGGCCCAGGCCTTTGGAACCCTGCACCCATGTTGGAGACCCAGGGGAAGCCCCTGATTCCTGGCTTCAGATCAGCTTAGCTCCGGTCTGTGGCCCTTGAGGAGTGAAACAGCAGATGGAAGATTTTTCTGTCTCTCCTTCTATCTATATAAATCTGTGCTTCTAATAAAAATAATTAAATATATATTTTAAGATTAATTACTTTTTTTTTTGAAAGGCAGTTACAGAGAAGGTAGAGAGAGAGAGGGAGGGAGAAAGAGAGAGATCTATCATTCTCTGATTCACTCCCCATGTACCCAAAACCTGGTCTGAAGTCTGAAGCCAGAATCCAGAAGCTTTTTTCAAGTCTCCCATGTGGGTATAGGGTCCAAGCACTTGCACCATCTTCCGCTGCTTTCCTGAGCACAAAAGCAGGATGCTGGATTGGAAGTAAAGCAGCTAGGACTTGAACAGGTACCCATGTGGGATGCTGACTCTTCTTTCAGCAGTTTTACCCACTAAGAGTGCCATCACCTGAAGTCATCTTTTGAAGACCATCTATGTGGAACATACCTTCATGCGCGTGTGTGTATATATATATATATATGTATATATATATTTGCTTATTCAGGGAATGTTATCCAAAGCCCTTTCCCAAAGTTCCTTAATGCATATTGTCCAATCATGTTCTTTGTAAGACACTGACCATCTAGCTAAACTATTACTGTCACACATGAGTCAATATATAATCAAACATCTCACCATTTTCTTTCCAACAAAGCAAGCATTCAGGTACATTGTTTATGTACACTGAGAGGATTTTCCCAGGTGTTTTTTTTTTTTCAGGGATATTTCAAAAATGAATTCTAAGGGCTGTTAACTCTCCACTTTCTGTGGTGCCTACATATTGTGCAGAACCATCTGCAAGGAAGACCTGAGTTTTTTCCTCTCCAGTCATCTCATTGTAGAGAACTCCCAGTGTCACCACAAGTGCAGGGGGAAAGAAGAGGTAGTGTAACTGGGGTGAGAGCCACTTGGACCACTTCCTCATGTTACTTGTATCTTCAGGGGCTGTTTAAGTGTAGTCTCGTATACACCACTTACACTTAGTAATGAAGTACTGCTCTTCACAAAAGAATCATGGTTTTGTAAGGCGGACAACACACAGTTCATTAAGAGCAGCCCATGATTAAATGTTCCAACACTACTTGGTAACTTGGCGGCCCATGGTTAAGTGTTCATTCTCTATTCAGGCCTTGTAGTAGGCCCAAAGCTGTTCCTAAAAAGGACAAAAGTTATCTACAGAGAATGGCAAGGCTTTGCTGCACAATCCTGAGTTCCTGCTGTAAATGACATATGTAATTGCCAAGTGTCCAAATAGAGTCTCTGTCACACTTCACTATCAGAGCCACTGGGTCAAATGGCACAAGTGGCACAGCACTTCTCTTGTCCTTGACCTCTCATCAAATCTATGAGCCTTTTAGATCATCTGGTAGACTGGCTGGAGTAGCTCTCCTAAATAAGGAAAGTATTACCTCTAGAATCCAAACAGGCCCCAAAGGCACTGTGCCTCCTTTTTGGTTGTAGGAGGGATCAGATAAGATCTAATTTCTTTCACTTTAAAAGGACTGTCTCTTGTAATACCAGACCCCTAGGAATTTCACTGAAGTGGAAGATCACTAGAGACACAGAAAATCCACCTGAAGGGATATACCGAACTGTAATGTGTTCATGTGTGTTTATGTGTGTTTATGAAAAGACACTTCTAAGATATTCTTAGTACCACTGTTTATGGTAAGCCCAAATTAGGCACTGTTTAAATGCTCATAATGTAAAATTGGTTTTAAAATGTGATATACTCATTAGCTGGAGTGCTAAATAGCTGTGAGAATCAACAATATGCAGATGCATGCAGCTGTTGCATGGTGCATGTTACATATTCAGCTACATGTCTATTGTCAAATTTCTAAATACGGTAGAGTATATTTAATATTGTTTACATGTGGCACAAAGCCAGGCATAACTAACCTTCAAACTAGAATAATGGGTCCTCTGGTTGGGATAGGGCTATAAACCAGATGGAGTTATAAGGGGGAAATTCTAGGGTGCTAGTGATGTTCTATTTGGTTATCTGGTTCTTAACTGCATGTGTGTGTTATGTCTGTCCAAACTCAACAAGCTATATATTTGTGTGTAATTTTCTATGTATATATTATACAGTATGTATGTATTATATAGTATACATATAGTATTTAAAATAAGGACATTAAGTTATAAGTTGATATTTTTGGCCTGTTATATTAGTTTATTAAATTAGATATTGTAAAAATTCTGGGTTGAAGAATGCAACAAATCAAAACCAAAATACGTCTTTGAGGTTTCTTTCAGACCAAAATTTTTGCTTTTGTTTGGAGACAATCATTCCATCCCCAGCACTTCATGAATGCTAAACTAATGGTGCCACCTCCTGGCTTTTTTATAGGCTCTCAACAACAGCCTCCTCATTTAAGTAATTTTCAACCTCTGTTTGCCTCTGCCTTTCCTTTAGTAAAAATAGCTAAGCCCTTCAAGTGATCATGTTGTTTTAAACATGCATCAGCCTATTTTTAGTTCTGGCATTTAAGGTTTTAACTAGTTGGCAGTAATCTAATCAGGACCATGGGATGAAGCTCACTTTTGATGGTCTGAGACTATGTTCAGTACACTTCTTGTTTATTAATAACTGGTGCTGTCTGATTAGAGATTAATTGGTGGAAGTGAACCAAAAGATAAAGGAGGTGATGTGACTAAATAGAGGTCTAATGGTGATAGCCAGTTAGGAGACACAGAAAATGGCTAGTCCAAGGTTTCTTAATATGTGGTCCTCCTACCTCCTGTACATGAGTATTGACCAACTTGGGAGGCCATATCCCTAGGGAAATGGCACAGGAATATGCATTTTGAGAAACTCTTGGTTTGAAAAAAGATTTACTTATTTGAAAGTCAGGGTTAAAGACAGGGAAAGACACACAAGCGCGCACACATACACACTCACTAAGATTATCTATCTATCTATCTTCCATCTGCTGGTGCATTCCCAACATGGATGCAGTGGGTAAGGCTTGGTCCAGGCAAAATACAGAAGCCAGGATCTTCATTTGGGTCTTCTATGTAAATGACAGGTGCCCGAACATATCAGCCATCTTCCGCTGATTTTACAGGCACATTGGCAGGGAGCTGGATTGGAAGAACAGCCAATACTAGAATTAGTACTTTGATACACACTGCCTGCACTGCAAGTGGCAGCTCAACCCTCTGTGCCATAAAACCACCCCTAGCTTGAGTACTGTGTTTTAAAAAGATTTTATTTTATTTTTATTTTAAAGGGAGGTATACAGAGAGAAAAGGAGAGACAGAGAGATTTTCTGTCCACTGGTTTACTCCCAAATGGCTGCAACGCCTGGAGCTGAGCTGATCTGAAGCCAGGAGCCAGGGGCTTTTTCCAGGTCTCCCACATAGATGCAGGGCCCCAAGGGCTTGAGCCATCCTCCGCTGCTTTCCCAGACCAAAAGCACAGAGCTGGATTGGAAGTGGGGCAACCAGGATATGAACTGTGCCTATATAGGATGCCAGCGCCATAGGTGGAGGATTAGCTTGCTACACTATTGTGCCAGCCCCATTGTGACAAATAACTAAAATTTTAAAACCATGTACTTATCTAGTCTTTCTGCTGATCTTACAGTTAACTAAAAGGGCCTTGCCAGATCAATAACTTGCTCGAATTCACCCTTGACTGATTATTAGCACAACCAGAACCAGAGCAAGTCACTGAGGGAAGCTGGAAAGGAGGCTTTAAAGTTGCCTTGAGATGTCATAGAAGATTTTCAATTTTCAATTGAATATTACCTTTCAGAAAATCAGACAAAATGTGTAGCTATCTCACAGTAAAATCGTAAGACTTTTATTTTAGGCTTCAGGGGAAATTATAAATTCTGTGTTATAAATTTGTGTCTCAAACTGTTATTAGAATAACAACATACATGAGAGCTGGTAGTAGAAATGACTTGAGAGTAGGACAGCCCAAAACAAATCATAAATTTAGCACATAAGGAAAGTTCTTGAATATTCTGAATTTTGTCCTTCTGTCTATAAAACTGATGAGATAGTATTTCACACCACAAAGAACTGTTGCAAGGATTAGATATAAAGTGTGTAAAGTATCCAATATGTAACAATCATTCATTATATAATAATTATTTCTTCTATAGGTTAGGTTAATTCTTCAATTCTACCCTATTTCTCATTTTGAAAACTATTTCAAAACTATTCAAAAGTATTTTGCAACTATTATTTATAAAAAGTAAAAATATTGGGCCTGGTGCTAGAGCCTAGCGGCTAAAGTCCTTGCCTTGTACTCACTGGGATCCCATATGGGTGCCAGTTCTAATCCCAGCAGCCCTGCTTCCCATCCAGCTCTCTGCCCGTGGCTTGGGAAAGCAGTCAAGGACGGCCCAAAGCCTTGGGACCCTGCATCTGTGTGGGAGACCTGGAAGAGGTTCCTGGCTCCTGGTTTTGGATCGGCTCAGCTCCGCCTGTTGCAGTTGTTTGGGGAGTGAATCAATGGATGGAAGATCTTCCTCTCTGTCTCTCTTCCTCTTTGTATACCAAACTTTCCAATAAAAATAAAATAAAATTTTTTAAAAAGTGAAAGTATTAAATAGCTGTGTCTTTATAGCAAGTTTGATTACACCATCTCACGTAAAGACTTATTTGGGAGTTGGCATGTGGCATATCAGGTGAAGCTGCAGCCTGTGACACCAGCACCCTGTACGGGAGCTGGTTTGTGTCCTGACTGCTCCTCTTCTGATACAGCTCCCTGATAATTGTCTGAGAAAAGCAACAGAAGATGACCCTAGTACGTGGGCCTCTGCCACCCTGTGTGAAAGAACTGGAAAAAGCTCCAGGCTCCTGGCTTAAGCCTGGCCCAGTTGGTGGAAAAATTCTCTCTCTCTCTCTCTCTCTCTCTCTCTCTCTCTCTCTTTCTCTCTCCTCTCTCTCCTCTCTATCTCTCTCAGCTCTTTCAAATAAATAGATATTATTTTAAAAAGAATATATTTAGGTAAGTGTGTTATGGTCTTTGACACAGATAAATGTAGTACAAATACAGGGATGAAATATGCCAGGCAGTTCTTTAAGGGAAAAAAATAAATCAAAATAGTTTGAGGTCATGGAGTCCTTTTAAGCCAGTTGTTTTGGTGTCATGTGGCTACTACATGAAAAGCAGTTCTATAGTTGGCTTGTTCACTCATTCAACAAACATTTAATGAGTCTGGATATTAAATGTGAGAAGCAGTTCCTGGTGGTGTTGAAATGAAGACGTTGTCTTCATAAAGTTAGATTCTCTCGCAGCAGTCAGGTATACAAAACTAATTGTGAATGAGGCTTTTCTTTTTGTCTTTTTGAGTGATACCCCTGAGATGGTGGCTAAAAGACACCATTTCCACCATTACCTTGGTTTTTTCCCTTCAGTACACATGGAACCTTTTCCTGCCACCGTGACAGGAGCCCCCTTTCCCGTTTTTTTCTTCAGTAAATCCTGCTTTGCAAACTAGAGGGGAAATCAAATGAGATACATGTAGTTTAATAGAAGTACGTGGGATCCTGTTTATGGCTGCAGAGAATGCGGGAAATTCTGTGGGAGGTGATCTGAGACTCCCAGGGACAGTCTGAGCACAGACCTCTGTGCTTGGGCATCAGCACAAATTAAGGCACAGATGCAATAAAATGTTCTGAGGTAGTTAAAGAATTAATTACATGTGGCCAGGATGATGGTTACACTCCCTGAGACTCGAGTTACAAGCAAAGGACAGACAGTGGTGAGCATGTTAGGCTATACTGACGCTCTCTAGTCAAATTCACTTCTCATTTGATTATTCTGGCAAGAGGCATTGAGGTAAAGTGAAAACAAATGAATCTAGAAGTAGATTTGGTATATGCTTGCAATGGGGGAATCTCAACTGAACTTGAACTGTGGTTATGCAACAAGGTGGAGGAATCCACCATGGTGGGAGGGTTTGGGGAGGGGTGGGGAGAATCCAAGTACCTATGAAACTGTGTTACATAATACAATGTAATTAATGAATTAAAAATAATAAAAAAAGAAGTAGAAATGCAAAGTAAGAGTTTTACAAAAGTCATCTTGATCAATGTTGACGAAACAAAGATCTGACCTAATATGTCATTATATGTGGTGATCAGAGCATCTGAAGAATTTATAAATAGTGTAAATGTAAGACATGGCATTAGAAATCTGACTCTGGAGTTTAAGAATTAATATGAGCTAAACCTTTTTAACTGCCATACTCTACAGGCATAGTGACTGATTAGGCACTGATACTGAGTGGTGAGAGCAAGAATGGTTAGATGAGGACTCAGGTCTCAACCTCTGTAAAATCTCAGAAATGATGACTCCTCTGTGATGTCAGGAAAAATAACAGTTCATGAGTCTACACACACCTATGAAGGTTGAGGAGATGATGGATAGTTGAGAGTGGGCAGTTGGGTGGGGGGATTATCCCTTGGAAAATTTGCCCAGAAGTTGGTGGGGAGAGGATGACTGTGAATCAGTTTCCAAAACAGTGTCTGTGAGGGCAATATGGAGGAGTGCAGGGCATGACAGCAAAGCTTCCCAAGCCATCGCATATTTGTAATTTGCCAGGGGTCTTGGGAAATGGAGATTTGATGCAGTAGGTTTAGAAAGGGAGCCAAGATTGTAGATTTCTAACTACCCTGTGGGTAATCCTATTGTTTCTTTTCATGAACTCCATTTTTTAGATATGTTTGAATTTTGAAAGAGTTATACAGAGAGGGAGAGACAGATCTCCCCTCTGCTGGCTCATTCCCCAGATGACCACAATGGCCATGGCTGGGCCAGGCTGAGGTCAAAAGTCTGGAATTTCATCCAGGTATTCCACATGAGTGGTGTGTGTCCCCGAAGGCTTGGAGCATTTTCTCCCATGGGTTTTCTCAGGCTATTAGCAGGGTGCTGGATGAGAATCGGATCATGTAGGATATGAACCAGCATCTATGTGGGATGCCAGCATCTCAGATGGCAGCTTTACTTGCCAAGCTACCACTTTGAATAGCAAACATACAGGTCTCTGCTTTAGCTTCATTTTATGTATTCCTTGTTACTGAGATTTGGATCCATCAATCAAAAATTCTTATCTGGTTGATGTGAAATATGACTCAGATATTAGGTTTTTAAAATCTTTAAAAGTTCAGAATCATTAATCAGGCTGATTAAGCCAAAATTTAAGATGAGGTATATCATAGTATGAAGTAGGACCAGGGCCTGGCACAGTAGCCTGTAGCTAAAGTCCTTGACTTGCACACACCGGGCTCCCATATGCATGCTGGTTTGTGTCCTGGCAGACCTGCTTCCCATGCAGCTCCCTGCTTGTGACCTGGGAAAGCAGTCAAAGATGACCCAAAGCCTTGGGACCCAGTACCCGTGTAGGAGACCCAGAAAAGGCTCCAGGCTCCTGGCTTTGGATTGGCTCAACTCCAGCCATTGTGGCCGCTTGGGAAGTGAATCAGTGGATGGAAGATCTTGCTCTCTCCTCCTCTCTGTGTGACTTTCCAATAAAAATAAATAAATCTTAGGGAAAAAAATAGGACAAGGGCAGAGGTGGCTTCATTCTAATTGTCCTGGTACGTGATATGGGGAGAAATGCCCTGGAACCCTGCAATTGGGAGGAACCTGGGTTCCACTGTGACAACATGTAGGAGAATGTGCAGGAGGGATGAGCGGAAGAGCCTGAGGGGCTTTGGCCTGGGTAGTGGCCAGGGAGGACTAGCACAGAACAGCACAGCTGGATTGATTTCTGTAGGTGCACAAGGCTGGTTAGGGGCCCTGCAACTACAGACAATGATTGTCAGATTTTCCACAGGAAATGTTCTTAAATAGATCTCCTTGTGTTTCAGAGAAGAACTGGCCTCAGAATGGCCAGGTAGGGGTAGGCCAGCTGTTTTCTCTCTGTCTCTTTTTAAAAATTGCCTCCGTATTCCTTTCCAAAGGCTTGACTGAATGAGGAAACTAGAGTGGCCTGGGCACCAAGACCTCTGTCCCCTGAAGAGATGGGTTTTAGTAACTGTTGCTTAATACCGGCTTGTGTATGCATTAATCCATTGTTATTTTTTTCCTCCAGATATTATAATAAAAGCAAATAGGAAGACATAATAGTTGTGGCTGAATTTTCACTACTTTGAAGATATGAATATGAAGTTAAAGTCTATAAAGCAACATGTCTGCCTGAAATTATATAAAATTAAAATTCCGAACTCTCCAGCTATTTGTAATACATGTACATAATGAGTTTCTATTGAGGTTCTTTCCACTTTTAATGGAATAAGAATGAAAATATTTTTCATATGTTCCTTAAGTGTGTGCATTTGTGTTATTATATAGGAACCAAAGAGTGGTTACTAGAAGGCTGTGTACTAAGATGGATGGTTTTACTATTTATAAAGAGCCAGCAAAAGGTAGCTTTGTAATTTCCTTGGATTGTTTTTCTCTCAGAGTTTACCCTTTGTATGGATTCGTTGTTGGAAGTGCTAAAAATGAAGGTGCTTATATTACAGGCTATTTTTAACAGAACTTAATTGAAACCACATGAGTGAGAGACCTAATTCCAGGTCTGACTGAAAGAAACTCTATACTCAAGACCTGCTGAAGCAGGGAATGTATGATATGCACAATCAATCATACACCAGGTATTTAATATAGTACTTCATGCCCAGACGACTTTGTTTTTTGCTAACAGTATTTACAAGTTGTTATTATTATTATTATTATTATTATTATTATTATTATTGTAATATAGCTTGCGCCAACCTGCCTGTCCCCTTCCTGGAGAGCAGCAGTACTGCTGTCAGTGAACAGATGGTCATTACACAACTGTTGGCAAAATCTGAAGTCGGAGAATTCTACTGTAATCACACAGAACAGTAAAAAAGAGCCAAATTTCAAAGCTGTTTTCCTACTTGCAAAAATTGTAAAATCTTTATATTGAGGTTAGGTAACTTAAAAAGTGTTCATTTTAAGTAGGAACTTTAATGAGATCTCTTTTTATAAATCATGTGACAAGACCTTAAGTCACTAACAGTGTTGTATCTGGAGGTGAAACATGAAAAAGTACTCAGGAAATGCAGAGGAGAACCTGGATGATACAGGCAAAGTCAGCATTTAGACCTGGATTCTAAATCAGCACTCTTGTGGTGGTTTGTACAGAGCGAGAGGCAGAGAGATCTCCATCTGCTAATTTGCTCCCCAATGACTGTAACAGCTGATCAAGTCAGGACACTGGGACTTCTTCCAGGTCTCCCACATGGGTGCAGGGATGCAAGGACCATCTTCCCTTGCTTTTCTCTGCCTATATATGATGCTGGTGTCACAGGTGGTGACTTATTCCGCCTAGCCACAATGCCAGTCCCTTGTGGTGGCTTGAAAAGTGGAAATATGGTAAGCTTCCAAGGAATGAGAGGAGAAACACAAAGCCCTTTCCTGCCTTCAAGGAGCTTGTAATCCATAGCGAAGGGGAGAAAATGAAAATGAATGATTTGACAGTGCTTAATCAGATGGTGGTTTCCTAGGGTTAGAGGAAATAAACATTTTATGACGTCAATATTTCAGATAAGGCAAATCTAGTGAACTGAGAGAGCTAACTACTTGACCAGATGATGCTATTTAGCAAGCGATGAAGTCATCATTCGAAGGTAGTGTCCAGTGTTCTGTTTTATGGACAAGAACTCGGGGAAAGGTCAGAGGGAGGGAGAAGTGGAGGTTGACATTCAGATCTTAGGAGCAGAAGACATAATTTTGCTTGTGATTAAGATGAAGAATAGAAGTAGCCTGCTGGCTGGTGGACATAAGAAGGCTTCGGAGAATTCCTCTAGGCAGATCCCAGAAGGCTGTGTTCTTAACCTTTTATTTGTGGGCAGACCTTATAGATCTTTGGTGAATCTCCGTGAAACAGCATGAATAAAATGAGTTCATCTGGCCCTGCTGCGATGGCTCAGTGGCTAAACCCTTACCTTGCACATGTCAGGATCCCATATGGGTGCCGGTTCTTGTCATGGATGCTCCACTTCCTGTCCAGCTCCTTTCTTATGACCTGGGAAAACACTGGATGATGGCTCAAAACCTTGGGACCCTGCACCTGTGTGGGAGATTCAGAAGGAAAAAACTCCTGTCTCCTGACTTCAGATCAGCTCAGCCCTGGCCACTGCAGCCACTTAAAGAGTGGGTGAACCAGCAGATGGAAGATAGTTCTCTGTATCAATCTGCCTGTCAGATAAGAATAAATAAATCTTTAAAATTAGTGAGTTTATCATTGTCTGGCAAGAGAGAGTCTCCATAATTTTTTAAATCACATTTTCAAAGTGGTTTGTGATCTGAGAAGGGTAAAGAATGGAATTGGACTCCTTTACTTTAATATTTAATTAATTATAGTACATTTTTTTGAATGAAAAGTTTTCAAATAATTTTTTATTGGCCAGAGAGAGAGAGAAAGAATTTACCATGCACTGATTCATTATCCAAATGTCCGTAACATCCAGGGATGGGCCACACCAAAGACAGGAGCCAGAGACTCGACTCAGGGCCCCCATCATGGATGGCAGGGACTCAACCATGTGAGCCACCTGTTGCTGCCTCTCAGGGTCCACATGAGCTAAACCCAGACTTGGGAGCAGAGCCAGGACTCCAACCTAAGTATTGTCCTGTGGGATGTGAGCATCCCAACTGGTGTCATAGCCATTATTGCAAATATTCACTCCTACATTTATATTTGTAAGAGGGCAAGATGGATTCTGTATGTGTGTATGCATTTAGAGACCTTTCACCTTCTGGTTCAGCATCTTCAATGGCTGGAACTGTGCTAGGGATGGAACGAGGACCTCAGTGCAGATTGTTTATGCCGTTGGTAGGAACTCAATTACTTGAGCCCTCTCTGGTGGTTCCCAGGGTTGGCCTTAGCAGAAAGCTGGAGTCAGGAGCCAGAGGTGGACACTAAACCCAGCCCAATACGGAATACAGGTGTCTTAACCATTAGTGCAGTGCCCACTCTCTTTATTTCATATTTGGTCATTAAAAATTACATTTTTTAAAGATTTATTTTATTGGAAAGTCAGACATACAGAGAGGAGGACAGACAGAGAAGATCTTCCCTATGCTGACTCACTCCTCAAGCAGCCACAGTGGGGAGAGCTGAGCCAATCTGAAGCCAGAATCCAGGAGCCTCTTCCAGGTCTCTCATGCGGGTGCAGGATCCCAAGGCTTTGGGCCATCTTCCACTGCTTTCCCAAGCCACAAGCAGGGAGCTGTATGGGAAATGGGGCTGCTGGGATTAGAACCGGCACACATACAGGATCATGGCACGTACAAGACAAGGACTTTAGTTGTTAGGCTACCATGCTGGGGCCTAAAAATTACATTTTTAAATTATATCTCAGAAAATCCTCACGTCATTAAATACCAAATAACCTGTTAAAAATGGTGTGATAGAATTTCCATGTAAACATTTTAACCTGGAGTGCTTTTTCTCCATTTCACCAAATTGTAATTCAACGTGGCTTATTCTGTTCTGACTCATTATCTCATACTGTGCACAAAGCATATGTGTTTGTTTTTATTATTTTCCACGATAAACATTCTTATGTGTATGGATTCCCCCATTCTCTCCCCTTTCTCCCTAAAATGGTCCTGCTAGAACTTTTCCTTAAAGTAGTGAAACACAGACCTTTCCTCTTGGATTTTTCCCTGAAAGAATACACTGTAGGGGCTGGCACTGCATTGCCACAACAAGTTAAATCAGTGCTTGCTTGCAGTGCTGACATCCCGAGCTGTTCCACTTCTGACCTAGCTCTCTGCTAACACACCCAGGGAAGCAGTGGCAAATGGCCCACGTACTTGGGCACCTGCTACCCACATGGGAGATCCAGATGGAACTCTAGGTTCTTGGCCTCAGCCTGGCTGAGCCCTGGCTGTTATAGCCATCTCTCCCTTCTCTCTCTCTAGCTCTGCCATTCAAATGAATGAATATTTTTATTTTTTGAAAGGATATACTAGAAGCCAGTGAAGCTATCTTATTCCACAGTTGGAAGATCTGGCAAGGAGGGGTGGAGTTCATACAAAGAAATTGGAGATGGAATAAAAAAGTTGGCTTTTTGATATTTTTGTTGTAGTCTATGCCTGAATATTTCATCTACTTTAGATCCATTATCAGAACTAATCAATTTAATGCTTTGTTTATGTTGTTTACTTTAGGTTTTCTATCATCCACAATATAGAACATCCTAACTGATGAATTAAAACAAGAACCTTCTTGAACTGCCCACATCACAGCATTTAACACAATGTGCTATAATTGTTAAATTCCATCTTTTTCCTTCCTAGACTATACACTCTTCAAATGCAGAAACCATGTCACTCCTTATTATATGTCCAGGGTATTTGTTGACAGACTGTGTGTATTAAATTAAGGGCCATGTTTAGATACTTTTAGTAGAACTCAAGGAGAAAATTCCCGGTTTATTTCATGTTTAAGGTAAAAGTTTAATTCCTTAAAATAATTAATGACACTCTGCAATAATTTGCTTGTTACTTGTTGGTTTCCTACAGGCCAGGAGACTTCAGTCTTACTGATATTATTCTTTGCCTCTGGAAAAGAGTAGATGCTCAAGTGTAGCCTACAGAATTCTCTAATGTCTCCCGTCTTAAAGGATATTTCTTTCCTTTCTCCTTTGTTTTTTGTGTTCCCCTAGCTCAGCAAAACAGAGACTCCGGTCTATTCGCGCTTCACCACTGTTCCTGCCCCTTCTTGAACCCATCCCAGTCAGGCTTTTGTTCACATTTCTCCACTGAAGTTGCTTTCGCTACGATGTCCCTGTGAACATATCTAAGGAACGTTTACATTTTTAGCAACATTCAATACCCATTACTCATTTGGAGCCAGATGGCTTCCCTTTGAAAATACTTAGAATTAGTACACCTCTGTCATTACTGTGGAGTCTATCTGTGATTTTAGTGCCATGTTGCTGTATAAGTGGTAGTGAATACACTTAATTTTTTCTCTACCTTTCAAGTATAAATGAGTTCATAGAAATGAAGCTATTAGATGCTTAGAGAATACTGAAAGTATCTCTTACGCAAGCAGTAACGTTCTTTCCCTTACTATTAATATCTATAATTACCCGTGAAGTAACTTTTCCCAAGAAGAAAGCACACAAGGTTATTGTATTTGGAAACTTCTTTCTGAGGGGACCTAGAACTACCAGGTCTCAGCCACAAATAAGCATTAACCCATAATACCTTTTGTCCTATAGGCAGGCTTGAGCTGTTTCCACTCATTTAGTGTAACTTGCTAATGTAAAAATAAAACTTCCCCAAAAGACTGACTCATCAGCTGACTGAAAGGATGCATACTTTTTTTTACACTTAGAAAAAGCAACAACACTGACCTTTGGTTTATTAAAACTTCATCCAGATACCTTGAGGAAAAATATTTGTGTGTATAAATAGCTCATTTTACTCTATCAGAAATCTTCTGGCATTTGGTTCCAGAGTCCAGAGAATTAGCTGGAACTGCAAGTGACATAGTTCTGCTAATTGATTCTGAATTAGCCAGTGACTTCTGGAGCTTACACAGTGTACAGAGAGGAACTTTTGATGAATTTTTACTTCAAGTCTTATCTTTGCTAAAGTACTTTTTTCACTCTCATTCCTTCTTAGCTTCCTTACCTGCAATTACTTTATTTACTCCTTCTCACCTAGAATATTATTATTATTTTTTTATTATTATTGCTTTGGGTCCCAAATGCTAGAACTGAAATGTTTGAATACACGAACTTCTTAATCATCTATAACAGTGATTATAAAAAATATCCAAACTGAACACGATGTCCACTGCCAAATGCTGATAAAAATCCTGCCTACTTTTCTTTCTTTCATGTTAGTATCATTTATGTATATATTCTAGCTGCAAATCAAATTAGAGTTGGTATTCATTTAAATATTCTGTGCTGAAGTAAATCCTCAAGCAAGCTTTGTACATCTAGACTTCCAACCATGCATTCATTAGTCATTTCCCTTCCTCATCCCTGAACATGAAGATAGGCCTTATAAAACTTCTAAACAGGTAGCATAAGGGGTAAGCTATTTGGTTGTGTGTTCCCTTTCTAGGTTTCCAGTCTTTGTTAGGTTTCACTTCTGATTTTGGAAACTGTATTTTACTTCTAAATGTAAACCACCAGCTCTTTAAACAAACTAAAAGGTGGCCGAGGGTCATCTTTGCGGAGAGCCGGTGTTGAGGTGGAGGTCTTGGCAGGGGGACCCCGGGAACCGGACGCTGATCGGTCCAACTTGGAGCCCAAACCTGTCGCGGCCGGGGATTCGCAGTGCTGTGATCGCGGCCCCGTGGGGTACGCCCGGCCGCCTACTCTGCAGCCGGAGAGGCTGCCCGACCTGGCGCGGGGCGGAGGGGCAGGAGCCCCAGAAGTCGGGGCGGGGCCGGAGGGGTGAGTCTGCGGCCCGTGGTACCCTAAACACCTTTCTCGGTCGTGCATGTGCAGACCTGCAGCCTTTCGCGTCCCATACAGCCCTCGATGTTGGCGCCCCGCGCCCCCGCCGACGTCAGAGCCGGCCATGTTCTCCCATCACGCCCCGCCCCGTGATCTGCCACGTGACAGGGTCCCGCGGCCAGCCTATGGACGCCAGCTCCGCCCCACACCCCCGCCTTGCCCCCTGCTCCGCACGCCGCCACGTGATGCGGCTCCTCGCCAGCCAATGAGCGCCGGGCCTGCCTCGCGCCCCGCCCCGCGCGCCGTGGCCGTTTGAAGTGACTAATTTCTGTCATATGACTGAGGCGCCCATGGGGGTGGCGAGGCGGCTGTAGGAGCCGGGGGCCTAGCGAGCGCCCGGCGGAGCGACCCCGGCCTGGCCGTGGCAAGCATGGCCCCTACCTTGTTCCAGAAGCTCTTCAGCAAGAGGACCGGGCTGGGAGCTTCCGGCCGAGACTCCCGGGACCCGGAATGCGCGTTCAGGTAGGGCGCTTCGAGGCGGGGGGCGGCGAAACCGATAGCTTTGTGGACTGTGGGGCCCCTGAGATGGTGGGGGCCGTCGGGGTGGAAGCCCCTGCGGCCGAGGCTCGCGGTGGGGTGGGGCCGGTGCGGACTTGGCGCTGGGAGGGTTGGAGCCAAGTCTTCTCCACCACCCGCCCCCCCTTCCCTTCGCCACCGCCCCGCCGTCGCCCCTTCCCCCTCCTCGGGTCGGTTTGTTTACGTCCTGCCCGCGGCCACGCGTCGCTGTGCCCCTCCGGCCTTGGCATCGCGGCCCCCAAGTCGTCGGGTCCCACACGCCTTCCTGGCTGCGAGCAGGGCGCGGGCTGGTTTGGACCTCCGCCGCGGTCCTCCCGGCCCACAAGTTGTCCCCTCCTCCCCGTGACCAGTCGCCCTCTGGGGCGCTCCATTCCAGCTCGGCTGGCGCGGTGGAGAGAGGGTGCAGAGAGGGTTTACCTTCTTGGGTGCAGAGAGGGTTTACGGGAGCGGAGCAAGGAGGCAAGGACACCCGTTCTTGGAGGTTTCGTGGAAACTGAAATAGGAGGGAGGTGTTGCAGTGACCGGACCCGAGCGACCTTAATGTTGTCGAAGGAGAAACGTGAAACCCTAAGAGGTTAGACTTACTACTGACCCGAGCTGATGCGGGCCCAATCAGGCGGAGCTGGCGCTGGAACCTTCCGTAGACTTTGGAGAGTTGAAAACGGTAGCAGAAGATTTTGCGATATTAAAAGTAGTGCCGCTTTTTTGGTTGCCAGTACTTGTTGCTGGTAGCATAACTTTAAAAATTTTTTTTTGAAGAATTGAAATATGTGCTGGGAACTCGAATTCAGAGCTTGTATTCATGGAACTTCACTTGAGAAGATGATGTGTCTTCCATACAGCTTTTATAGCATAGAGACTTGCAAATGGAACCGGGGGAAATGTGGATTATCACTCAGAGTTAGGTCAGCGGAGAGCCCAGTTGTAAAATAGCAGTAGGGAACAATGGGAATCTCGAAATTTTGCCACAGGCTGAAGTGTGACAGGATTGTGCCACGCTGGTTTAAAAAGTTCTGATGCTAAAATTATTCACCTTTGCTGCTAATACGGGTCACATCAGAAAACACAAAGTAAATACTTGATTTATATATAAATAGACTTGTATATATATGGACTTATTTATATATATATATAAATTGACTTGAATTATTAAATGGAAAGAATTTAGCTTTTAGAGGAAAAAACTACAGACAGAAATTCTAGGTATTGGTCTTTTCCACTGTGGTGTCTCCTCACCACGCTCACCTGACTTTCTCTAGACGTGACTTTAGTATTTTTCCTGTGGAAAAATGAAAGTACAGTTTATATAAATACTATACTGAGATGTTTAGTAACTCAAGAGATAGTGGGAAACACATTCTGGAAGGGTATTTTAAAGGTGACATTTAAATAGACAGCAACTTTCTATTTCTGAGCAAAGACTGACTTTGGGCAGCCAGTTTACAGTGGTCACTCCTGAAAAAAAAAAGTTTTCACGTCAGCTCTTTAAAAATGTAACTACCTCCTGTACAGTTGTGTAATACTATTGTGAAGTTGCCAAGGAACTTTCTCATCGGTTATCTCATTTGATGTTTCACAAGAGCCTTGTGAGATAGGGCGAGCAGCAGTATAGATAATTGCATTATCGTTTTTCCAGTGGAAGTAAGAATTACGTGTAAGCCTAATAGCGGCAGTACACGATAGAGATATTTGCCTGATTTATTTGGAAAGCAGCCTGACCAGAGACAAGAGAAAGGGAGAATTTCCACTGGCCAATTAGTTCCCCAAATGGCCACAACAGCCAGAGTTGGAGTAGGTCAAAGCCTGGAGCTATGGGAGAGCTTGAACCATCATCTGTCACCTCCCAGAGTGTGTGTTGGCAGGAAGCTGGAATCAGAAACAGAGCAAGGACTTGAGTATGGGACTTCTGATAAGGGATGGTGGCATCCTAGGCATTGATATCATTACTGCTCCCAATACTCACCCTTGGCAGTTTCTTTGCAAATAAATTGTGTCCATGTGAGAAAATGAAGAAGAGTCTGCTTAACATCACATAACTAGCAGTTTGCTGATCTAATCAACCAGATTCTTTTTTTTTTTTTTAGAGCAGCTTTATTGCATTACCATTTATATGAAAGTACATTTTAAGTGTTCTGTTTTGTTTTGTTTTGGATGGATGCAGTTGAGTGTGCACCGTGCCATTGAGATTTTGGAATGTGCCCATCCCCTAAAAGTTCCCTCTGCAGTTGTCCCTCTTGTCTTGTCACGCTGGGCAGTTACTGATCTGCTTTCTGTCATTATAGTTTTGGCTTTGCTAGAATTTTGTATAAATAAAGTCATACTGCATAGACTCTTGCATGTGGCTTTTTTTCACAGAATGATGACTTGGGTCTGTCCATGTTGTCGAATTTATCAGTAGTTCCGTTCACTCATTCTTTCATTGCTTCATGGTGTATGTTGGATATACCCCCATTCTTGAACTGAAGGAAGTTTGGGTTGTTTCCAGATTCTGGGTTTTGTGAGCAGTTCTGCAGTGAATGTTTGTATCCTGGTCGTAATGCAGACTAGTATTTTCATTTCTCTTGATGAGAAATATTTGTGGGTCATATGCTAAATGTTGTAGTTTAATTTTTTAAAAATTTGCCTTAGTTTTCTAAAACAGTTGTACTATTTTGTATCCCCAATAACCGTGGATCAGGATTACAGTTCTACAATCCTTGCTTTACCTGGTATTGTCTTTTTTTTTTTTTAAATCTTTATTTGTAAGGCAGATTTACAGAGAGAAGGAGAGACAGAGAAAGACGTTCCATCCACTGATTCACTGCTGAAGCCAGGAGCCAGGAGCTTTTTATAGGTCTCCCACATGGGTGCAGGGTCCCAAGGCCACAAGCAGGGAGCTGGATGGGAAGTGGAGCAGCTGGAATGCAAACTGGTTCCCATAAGGGATGCTAGTGCTTGAAGGTAGATTAGCTAGTTGAGTCAATACGTTGACCCCCGTTTGTCTTTTTCTCTATTGATTTAAAGAAATTTTTGGTAGTGTCAAAAGCATAAAATTTGCTGTTTCAACATTTTTTTTAGTTTTTTTAGTATAACTTTCTAAAAGATGTAGTGGTAGCTCATGGTTTTAATTTGCATTTTCTTTTTTTTTTTTTTAAGATTTATTCATTTTGTTACAGCCAGATATACACAGAAAGGAGAGACAGAGAGGAAGATCTTCCGTCCGATGATTCACTCCCCAAGTGAGCTGCAACGGGCCAGTGCTCGCCAATCCGAAGCCGGGAACCAGGAACCTCTTCCGGGTCTCCCACACGGGTGCAGGGTCCCAAAGCTTTGGGCCGTCCTCGACTGCCTTCCCAGGCCACAAGCAGGGAGCTGGATGGGAAGTGGAGCTGCCAGGATTAGAACCAGCGCCCATATGGGATCCCGGGGCTTTCAAGGCGAGGACTTTAGCTGCTAGGCCACGCCGCCGGGCCCTAATTTGCATTTTCTACAGTGACCTGCATCTTTTTATGTAACTCAAGTTTTAAGCAGCTTTTTAAAATATTTTTATTTATTTGAGACAGAGTGTGCACACAAAAGGACGGAGCACGCACTTTGATTCACTAGTTCACTTTCTGCCTGTTACTCTTTATCGCAAGGACCCTTTCCGTATAGATGTTTAAAACAATGGTTTGTTTATCTATTTGAAAGTCAGATTTACAGAGAGAAGGATAAAGAAAGATACTCCATTCCCTGGTTCATTCCCCAAATGGCTATAACCACAGGAGTTGCCGGAGCCAGGACTCAGGAACAACTTCTGGCTCTTCCACGTGAGTGCAGGGTTCCAGGGCTTTAGGCCATCCTCTGATGTTCTCCCAGCCCTCAAGCAGGGACCTGAATCGGAACTGGAACAGCCTGGACACTGTCCCATGTGGGATGCTGGCGCTTGCAGGTGGAGGAATAGCTGTTGAGCGACGATGCCAGCCCTCCCTTTAGATTTCTGTGTGCTTGTCTTAGCAAATAGAGCCGGAAGTGAATTTGAAGGATACTGTTTCAGTCATTCATAGAATAGAAACGGTTCTGTGTTTTCATCGTTTAAAGAATGTGTGATGGAAGGTGCTTCCTGGCAGATGAAACTGCTTTTTTGTTTTCTGTCGGTCTACTTTCTGGTGGGAGTAAGAATTTTTTAAAAAGATTCATTACCTGTAAAGCTGATTGGTTTAAGAAGAAAATTAATTTACTAAAAGAGTTTGAACTCAGTAGGACACATTTCATGTTCCAATTAGAATTATGGGTTTTTTTTGTATTTTTAGTGCGTAAACATTTGTTATTTTCTGTGGCAAGAATTTTCAACCTTTTAATTGGGGTTTTTGTCATCATTCTTACCTTTCTCCAGTCCTCTTTCGACATTTTATACTTAAAAAAAAGTCCAGTGCAGTAGCGTAGTGACTTAAAGTTCTTGACTTGCACGTGCTGGGATCCCGTATGGGTGCCAGTTCTAATCCCAGTGGCCCCACTTCCCATCCAGCTCCCTGCTTGTGACCTGGGAAAGCAGTCGAGGATGGCCCAAAGCCTTGGGACCTTGCACTCATGTGGGAGACCCAAAAGAGGTTCCAGGTTCCTGGCTTCGAATCAGCTCAGCTCCAGCCATTGTGGACACTTGGGGAGTGAATCAATTGGATGGAAGATCTTCCTCTCTGTCTCTCCTCTTCTGTGTATATCTGACTTTCCAATAAAAAAAATAAATCTTTAAAAAAAGGTTGAAGTCCAAACCCCTCAGTTGGCATGTTTGCATTTTCTATGATGAATTGTAGATGGTGTGATGACATTGGTACCAATTTTTGCCACACTGTCTCTATCTGTACAATCTGAAAAGTGTTCTCATTAGTTGTTAAGGGGTGTGTATCTGTGCATTCGAGTCTTGGCCCGTTAGTTCTGAAAAGAAAATGTTTTGTTTTCAAATTTGAGATGTTTCCTAGGTCCCCAGACTGTACTGTGTTTTAAAAGTGGTGCTTCTTGGTTTCTCTTACATCACTTCATATAGTGGATGGAAGGAGGCAGAGGCCTTACTGTCTGTCTCCTGCCAACCATGCTCTGCTCAGCTGGCTTAGGCGCTGGCTGCCTTTTCAGTTACTGACAATGGCAGTGGAGTGGATCTGTGTTAATACAGCTAGACCTAGTAGTGAAGTCACTCACACAAAATGCCAGCGAAGGGGTAGGTGCAGAAGCGTCTCCGTTTCAATGCATCTGCTTCCTTAGAGTGGTTTTGAGGATTAAACAGTGTGGTAGGCACTTGACTGGTATTTTGCTTTCCAGGTTCCTCTCTAGGTTTTCCTGTGGATGTGGACTGTGGTTGGAGTTGACTGATATTTCTTAGGAATAATCTGGCTCATGTGTGTTCACATTACTTGAAACACTGTGGCTCCGACACATCTTTCTTTAAAGCTCCAGTGCAGCTCAGATTTTCCGACCCATTGTGGTGTGGTTAGTCTCTTAGGTGTCAGTTGCATTTTTATAAATTTGGTGTCCTTCACTTGATTCTAAGTTGCTTGAGGCCCAGTTCTTGTCTAACTTGTTTAGTGCTATATTTCTAAGGGTTGGCCCAAGTGACACATAAATTAAGTAACTGATGAACAAATATTTAAAAACAGTGAATCTAAATAAGTTTGAGTTCTTTAATGAAGATGTTCTTAGTTTGTGTTTTTTTTTAGCTATGAATTCAATAATTTAAACAGGTTTGTCTTTAACATAGGAACATTTTATTGTTACTCTAATTTTGTCTTACGGTTGCAAAAATGTTTTTTGATTTTTCAAAATCTAATATTCTTTTGTACCCCTCTTAACAATATAATTAATGTAAATGGACTTCATTTTTGTTTGTGAAAAAGCAGCGCAAAACATTTGAATGTCAGTGTGTATGCATGAACTTTTGGAAGTTTTGTTGATAGTTATAGCAAGTTTCCAATTAGTATTAATGTTGATGGGGTGGACACTTACACTTTTAGAACTACTGTATTATTTCACCAGAAGATGTAAACTGATTTATTATCATTTCTTCTCAAATTAGGAAGCACAATGTGGGTGTTTTATTTTTCAGTTTCCAAATAATTATTTATTGTTCTAGCAGCCTGTAAGGGTCACTAGTTAGGTTTTTAAATTTGGTTTTAATTTGTACACTGTATTTAACTCAATCTTTTTCATGAATTTTTTTGATGAGCCATTTTTGGCAGGTGGGCATCCTTTGAGCTTGATTCCTATGTGCTTTGGACATGATCTTAGTGGTTTTTCATTATACTATTCCAGGTTCATTTTCTTTTCTTTCTTTTTTTTTTTTTTTATTAATTTCATTGCATTATGTGACACATTTTTTTATGCACTGGGATTCCCCCCGCCCCTCCCCAAACCCTCCCCCACCACGGTGGATTGCTCCGCCTTGTTGCATTTCCATAGTTCAAATTCAGATGACATTCTTTCATTGGAGGTATTTACCAAGCATAAAGTCCAGCATCTTATTGTCCTGGTAAGTTCAGTGGCTTCCTGGTGAGACCATCTCTGGTCTGAAGGTAGAACCAGCAGAGTATCATCCCAATCAGGTAAAAAAACCCAACATAATATTTACAACCATTTATGACATTATGGCATTAATTGACATGGTATTGATTAACCAATATGTTACTAGGGAAATGCAGGTTTTCAACCACAACCTGTGACTTCTTCATAGACATTTCAATTTTGGTTTATATTCAACCATGTTCTATATACCTTAAAATGGCTATAGATTGCTATTCAGCTGTCTCTTGTCTATTTTAATGTTAGTATTTAGCATTTTATAGCATTGAAGCATGATTTTGCTGAACCTGGTTGTTTTTCGGGTAGTCTAACTCTATAACTTTAACAGGACAAATGTCAACAGTTTAGGTGAACGTTTTTGGGAGGGGTGTGCAGAGAAATCTTTATCACCCCAGAGGAGTAACTGATCTTTGTGTCCCACCCAATGAGTTATCTTGGCTGACCGCTTCCTGTCTGTTTCTAAGCTTTCCTAGTTGTTCTCTGTCTATTTATTCTAGTTTGTTTGTTCATTTGTTTGTTTGTTATGAGGTGTTTCTGGAGCGATCCTGATGTTCCTTATGAAAGGGTGGGGACCCAAAGTTGGAAGCAGGCAAGAGCCAGAGAAAGCTCCTCTCCCTAATCCCGAAGGAAGTTTACTGTTCTGTTTCTGCGGACCGCTCAGGGATCCTGGTTGTCGTTCCGATGACCCTGGATCCTGCAAGGCAGGAATTGGGCTTCTTCCATCCCACATTGTAGATCCAAACGGGGGTGGGTGACCTCAGAGTTCTTGGCCTATGAAGGCACTCTGTTTCCCCCGTGGTCTCCTTGGCAGTAGGGATGTAGTCCTCGGTGCTCATACTGATAGTCCTTGGTGAGGCTCTGGGAGTCTTCAGGGTTGGGATACAAGCCTCCTCTCCAGGTTCATTTTCTTCAGAAATTCCAATAGGTAGAAATGGTATTTACCAACTTTTGTGTATTCTAAAGCTCTTCATTGCCATTGATCAGTATTTTTTTAAGTCTTCAAAGAACTCTAAGAGATACAGGATTTTTCTTGTTTTAAAAAGTTAGTATTGGGCCCGGCGGCATGGCCTAGCGGCTAAAGTCCTCGCCTTGAAGGCCCCGGGATTCCATATGGGTGCCGGTTCTAATCCTGGCAGCTCCACTTCCCATCCAGCTCCCTGCTTGTGGCCTGGGAAGGCAGTCGAGGACGGCCCAAAGCTTTGGGACCCTGCACCCGTGTGGGAGACCTGGAAGAGGTTCCTGGTTCCTGGCTTCGGATCGGCGTGCATCGACCCGTTGCGGCTCACTTGGGGAGTGAATCATCGGACGGAAGATCTTCCTCTCTGTCTCTCCTCCTCTCTGTATGTCTGGCTTTGTAATAAAATAAATAAATCTTTAAAAAAAAAAAGTTAGTACTAATATTTCCAGTTCAAATTAAATTTTGTAGTATTTTCGTTTAAATATTTTTTGTTTCTAATGTTCAAATTCCTATTTCTTAATAGTATGATTATCTGATCAGCTTATTTTACAGCATGTATAATAATTTAAAATGAACACTGTCACTATTATCAGCAGTTGTAAAACTACTGAGTGCAGTTTAAGATTTCTTTAAAGTGCTCTTTGTTTTTAAATAACATTTTGGCTTTTAAAATCTCTCAAGATAATTTTTCCCTATTTGGCTATAACTGAAATAAATAATAGGCTGAGTTTCTTTATATTTTTAATTTTGATAGTTTTTTCTTTTTTAAAAAAATTGTGTAAAATATGCACAATTCCAAAGTCAGTACTATCACATTCAGAACAATGAGTAATCCACATTATTTTAATCTATTTGTTCTTGTCTCCTCGTTTTCTTTTTCCTTGTAGTAACTGTTTTTACTTTCCTTTTTCTTTTACAAAGGATAGCAAATAAACATAGACATAAACAGTATCTTCATATGAAAAAGGTCATGTCCTGTTACATATTATTTTACACTTTGCTTTTGTTGTTTAGTATGCAGTGGAGATCCACAGTATACAGAAGTTGTCATTGTTTTTAACAACTGCAAAGTAAACCATTGAATAAGCAAAACAGCTTATTTAACTGGTATCTGCTGTTGGGCATTTGGGTTGTTAACCTTAGCTGTTACAATACTGCAATGAAAGATCAACTGCATAGTCTTTTCCTCTTGAATGTTCTAATTCTATACAGTTAATTTAGTGGTACTTTGTAGTAACAGTATTCTTTTTCATAATTTGTAAATTTATGCTTGTGTCTCCATTCTGCACTTGCCTTATGAAAGCTATATGAAAGCTAAGGTAACGTGGTGCCGTCTGCCTAGCATTGGAGTGCGTTGCTGAAGCAGTTGTTTTGATGTGCAGTTACAGGGTCTTTTAGACCTAAAAGGATGTTAGAGGGTTTGAGATTAGCAGATTGAGCTGATGGTTGAGAAACCGCAGGAGACTCCAAGCTTTTCTTTTTGTTGTTTATTTTTTTCTGTAATTTATCCCCTTACTGTTATTCCATTCCTTTGCTTTTAAAAGTACATCTTAAGTATAATGGTTTGCAGAAAAGTGGAAAGGTCATGAACATACAGGCCAGTACATTTTCTTAAAGTGAATATATTTATGGAATCAGCTCCCAGAAGTGGAAACATAAATGCTGCCAGTATCCTCAAAGTCTGCCTTGTTTCACACTCCTTCACTTTAGCCCAGGGTAAACTTTTTCCTGACTTTTTACACTGTAGGTTAGTTTTGTCTGTATGTGTATGAATTCATGTTACAATTGTATATTCCTGTTTTGTTCAAAACACTTTGAATTTATTTATTCATATTGCTATATGTAACAGTGATTGTTGCTGTGTATTTTGTTGTGTGAACATAAAACAAACCATTCTAATATTGATGGGAAATTAATTTGAATCAAAGGATTGTTTCTATTTTACTAGTAAGAGTGTTGCTGTGAATATTCTTAAATATGTCTTTTGCTGAACAGACATTCAATACTTTAACAAATAATTTTTTTTAGAATTTCTATATTTGGAATATACATTATAAGATAGTTTCCAAGTTTCACAGATTCCTGAATGTTATGTAATAGGAATTCCACATGTATCAGAATTATGTATTTATCCTGTTGGTTAGTGTGCCCACAACACATGTAGTACCTGGATTTGTTTTCCAGCTTTCTCTTAATGTGTGATTGCTGCACTGAGTGGTGATAGCTCAGGTATTTGCATTCCTGTCATCCATGTGGGAAGTGGGTGTTGAGGTTGTGACTCCTGGCTTTGCCCTTGGCCCAGCCCTGGAGTTTGTAGCCATTTGGTGGAGTGAATCTGTAGATGGAATCTTGCTGGTTTTCTCTCCCAGGACCTTAGTTCCTTTAGGTAGAATTTTAAATACATGTTTAACCATGATGTAATTATATCATGTTTATTGTGTGCTGTTCAGGAGATACTGTTGAAAGCGAAACTTTATACGTACATTATGAAAAATTAAACCAGTGTTCCTGGTTTTGCTGTGATTACACATTGAACAGTTCAGTTCTATAGATCTACCAGTTTGAAAGCATTATGTCAAGCTGTGTGGATATGAAAATAAGTAAGAATTGCTGAGAAACTCATAGCCTAAATAAAGATGCAAATGACAAGAAAAAATATGTGACAGACTGTAGTAAATAGAAGCAGACAGATTGTCTTTAGAAGATGGGCGATTAGGATAAAGAGAAACAGATACAGCAAGGGAAACTCACAGTAATGGGAATTACAGGAACAGTGGTGGCAGATCACAGACACATTCAGGGAACTTAACGATTTACTGGTTTGCTTGAGCATAGGTCCAGGATAATAGAGAATCAGCACTAAGAATTTTTGTAAACAGTAGGTAATTTCTGAAAACTGTTGATGCTTAAGTGCTAAAGTGATCCTGCCATACATAAGTACTATACGTATCACCCATTTCCTGTGCCTATATATAGTGTGTGTGCCAGTTCCATGAAGTAGAAGGAAAGCAGTGTAAAGTTCTTTTGATTTTCAAGTGAGGGGTAAAGGCACATGAAGGCATAAAGCATACGTGTTAAAACTTCAGGGTTTTGTGAATAGAAACAGTACAAAGGGCTGTTAGTGTCTGTGGGTTCCACACTCTCCTAAAACAGATTGAAATTATTGCATCTGTATTGAACGTAACACTTTTTAAAATGTGTCATTATTCCCTTTACAATGCACTGTAGCAGTTTCTTTGCATAGCTTTCACATCTTATTGGATATTGTAAGTAATCTAGAGATATTCAGAATACATAAATACATATTCAGAATACATTATATACAAATACTGTGCCACATTTTTCACTTTTAAAATATTTATTTCTTCTGTTTATAAGTCAGAGAGACAGGAATGAGGGCAAGGAGAGAGAAATTGACCAGCACAGAGAGACAGAGCTTTGCTGGTTCACTTCCCGTATGTCTGCCACAGCCAGGGGCCTAGGCTGAAGCTGGGAGCCAGGGCCTCATTCGTGGTCTCCTAATGTGATGACAGGGACCCAACTGCTTACCACCTGCTGTCTCGCAGGGTGTGTGTGAACAGTAAGCTGGGTGGGAAGTGGGACTGAGACACAAATCAAGAATGTAGGAAGTAAGCATCTCAATTGGCATGTTAGCTACTGTGCTAAATGCCTGCCTCTACCGGGCCATTTTTATAAGGGGTTGAGCATCTGCAAGTTTTGATGTTTGCAAGGGAGCCTGGAATGATCTGCTTTTCCTTTAGCAGAATGTTTTTTCAATTCATCCGTGTTGCAGCTTGTCTATTTCATGACTTTTGATTGAAGATCTATTTTTCTTTTTTTAATAGACCAGTATTTATCTATATGCTGTTGACATATACTTGTATTATATTCAGTTTGGGTGGTGAGTATGTATAACACTGCTCTGACCAGTTTTCTTTTTCTTTTTTTTAAAAAATTTGTTTTTGTTTTTGTTTTATGATACAGTTTTCAATAGGCATTATGATTTCCCTTCCCCCTTCCCCAAGTTCCCTCCCCTCCCCATTGATTTCCTGTCTAGTTTTACAATGGGTGTCTTTCGTGAACAATCTTAAGTCCATCATGCTGCCATTGAAGTGTCTCCTGACAGTGTAGCCATGGGCCATGTCAGAGGGTCCAGTGTCCTGCTGTCAGGGCATCTTCACCGGTTCAATGGGAGTCCATCCTTGTTCTGTATGCATAGGGACATACTGCTGTGTGTCTCCAGATCTGAACATATCAGTTTCTGCTACACTTCCATTATAGTTTCGTTAAATACATAGCCAGTGTACAAAGTCCACAATGGGGAGAAAAATAGTAAACTTTCATCAACGTGAATTTAATGAATGCATTGCCATAGTGGTAAAAAAAAAAGTACCAAGAACATTCATGTAGAAATAGATGCCAGTGCATGACCCATGTGATGGTAAAGAAATCACAATAAAAACTAGAACATCATTACTCATGAGATGTACTGAGTAACAGTGATAAAAGGGACATTAACAGTCTCAGGTGCTTACAAGCAGCCTTTCATGGATGATCGATTCATGAATCACAAGAACTTATTGAGAAAGATGCAGATAACTAGGAAATGCAAAAAGGTAAAGCCCACAGGAAAAATAATTAGATTTGACGCAATAAAACTGCACATTGAAACAAGAAAGTGCCATTCCCTGGGAAGATGAGCAAAACATCCCCAGCCATGTTAGCATTTAGCATCACCAGGGTACCGTCTCATGAAATTAGAGATGAAAGAGAAATGGTTTCAATTTGTTGCTCTTTATGTGGGTCTTGGCATTGTTGGCATGGTCTGTAATAAGGATTGTAATTTTCTGTGGGTCTAGGTATATTTGTAAGTTTCATTGAGAATCTACCTTCATTCCTTAGTGGAAATGCATTCTGTTGATTTTCCTTGATTCCTGGTAGTCTGCGTGACCAGTTTTCATTTCTGCGTTGATGCTTACATGTGTTGCTAATTTTCTCCAGTCCTTCATTTGTATCTGTTTTTTTCTTGATACCTTTTGAAAGTTGAAAGTTGTAAATTTCAACCATGCTGTTTATTGTAAGTTGAAGAGTTTATAGCATTTTAGGATTGTTAGACAATTTAAGTACACTGTGAATTATTATATTTTTCTCCTATTTTAGAAATTTTACTGTTTTTGAGCTCTTGTGCTTCACCTGTATATGAGGAATAGGGTTGAGCTTCATTTTTATTGCACATGAATATCTAGTTTAGTTAGCTGTTTTGTTGAAGTTATCCTCTGATTTTGTACAGTTGAAATTCTTTCTTTAAAAAAAAAGATTCAGGGGCCCGGCGGCATGGCCTAGTGGCTAAAGTCCTCGCCTTGAACGCCCCGGGATCCCATATGGGCGCCGGTTCTAATCCCGGCAGCTCCACTTCCCATCCACCTCCCTGCTTGTGGCCTGGGAAAGCAGTTGAGGACGGCCCAAAACTTTGGGACCCTGCACCCGTGTGGGAGACCTGGAAGAGATTCCTGGTTCCTGGCTTCGGATCGGCATGCATCGACCCGTTGCGGCTCACTTGGGGAGTGAAACATTGGATGGAAGATCTTCCTCTCTGTCTCTCCTCCTCTCTGTATATCCGGCTTTCCAATAATAATAAAATCTTTAAAAAAAAAAAAAAGATTCAGGGGCTGGTGCTGTGTCATGGTGTAGTAGGCCAAGCCTCTGTTTGGGCATTAGCATTACATATGAGCGCCAGTTCCAGTCCCGATTGCTCCACTTTTCATCCAGCTCTGTGCTTATGGCCTGGGAAGGCAGCAGAGGATGACTCAGTTGGACCCCTGCACCCATGTGGGAGACTTGAAAGAAGTTCCTGGCTCCTGGCTTCAGATTGGCACAAGGCTGCAGGCCGTCCTACACTACCTTCCCAAGCCGCAAGCAGGGAGCTGGAAGGGAAGGAGAGCAGCCAGGACACAGGATCCCCGCACATGCCAGCCAGAGACTTTAGTCACTAGGCTACTGTGTCAGGCCCTTTCTTTTATGTATACATAAAGGTTTATTTATTTTTATTGGAGAGTCAGATTTACAGAGAGGAGACAGATTGCTAGCATGTTTTTGATGTGCAGCTGTAGTTAGTATCATTGATTTGTGTTTTGTATTTTCTCATTTGGTTTCTCAGCAGTTCTATGAAGTAAGTGATGTTAGGTCAGTTTTGTAAATGCTTATGTGATTAAATACCTTCTTTAATAGGTGATATAAACAGGAAAATACATAGACTTTAAAAAATTTTGGTTTATGTATTTATGGTTCAGAGGGAGAGAGAACTCTTATTTGCTGGTTCACTCACCAGATGCCTTCCTCAGCTAGAGTCAGGGACTCAGTCCAGGGCTCCAGGATCTCAGCCCCTTGTCCTCACTCCTGTCTCCCAGAGTGAGCATTAGTAAGAGATTGGATTCAGGAGCTGCACCTGGGGGGTAACTCTGGCATTTTGATATGGGATGCTGACATCCTAACATGCATCCTAAGAAGTAGTTAGTTTATTGTCAACAATTACAGAATACTAATAGAAGTAGCAGAGCTGTGGTTTACTAAACTCAGTCAGTCTGATGAAAGCTAGAAAGAAAGCATTCTTTGGTAAAAGGTAGTGAAACAGATCCTGTTTTGTGATGATGAGAGTATAGTGAGAACTGTTTTGGAAAGCAATGGTTGTGCCAAGGTAATCATGTAACAGGGTTTTGGTGATCATTGAAGCATTGTTTGAAGTAGATTCCAATTGTTATTACCGTAATTTAGACATGGATTAAATCAATTAAATATTCTATATCACTGTGTAGCTATGCAACAAATATAGTGACTCTTTATGTACTGGTAGAGATGTTTACATATATTAAATTTCAGGGAGTAGTTTGCTATATAATCTTGTTTTTCTAATATTTGTGTTTGAACTCCATAATGTTTGTTTGTATAAGAAAAATTCTAGAAGGAAACACATAAGTGTTGAGAATGGTTATTTATAGTATAGAGATTAGTAGGGTTAAATTCTCAGATTTTACACCTGTTTGTATTCCTTTAGCAATTTTTGAATTTTAGGATTGATTTATTTATTTGAAAGGCAGAATGTCAGATGAGGAAAAGACAGATATTCCATCTGCTGGTTCAGTCGCCAAATGGCTTGCAGTGGCCAGACACAGCCAGGAATCCATTCAGGACACTCACATGGGACCATCTTCTGCTGCTTTCCCAGGCATATATGCAAGAAACTGGTTGGAAGTGGAACAGCTAAGGCTTGAACTGGCACTCTAATATGGATACCAGTGTGGCAGACAGCAGCTTAATCCCGTGTACCGCTATGCTAGCCTTGGCAGTGAAGTTTTTTTTTAAAGATAAAGGGGTAGGAGCTTGGCATAATAGTTAAGATGCTATTTGTGACGCCTGCATCTCATGTTAGAGTATATGATGATTTGGGGTGACCTCATCGGAGACCTGAATTGAGTTTGCAGCAACTGGCTTGGGACTGGTCCAGCCCTAAGTGTTGGTGGCAAAAAAGACTATTTCTCTGTCTCTTACCCTTTTAAATAAAGTAATAATTGTTTTTAAAGTCTAAATATGGGAAATATGACTTAGTCAAGGTTAGTGTAATTGGTAAATGACAAAGCTAGGATTAGAATGATCAGATTACAAGGGAGAATTTTTCAGAGAAATATTTGCTAATGTGATATGAAGTATACTTGATGGTAGACTAATATTTAACTTTTCAAAATTTGTACCATAAAACTCCCTTTTTGTAGTGGGCATCCTATGAATTAAAAAAAATTGATTGAACAATAACATGCCTAAATGTGCTGATACTGTTTAGTTCAGTGAATTTATACAGCCCATCAGGGTAGTTAATATGCAGTTCAAGAAACAACACGCTTGTATTCCTGAAGTCCCTCATGAACTCTACTTCTTTTCCAACTTCTAACATTAAAGATTAATTTTATCTGATGGGCTCATAGATATGTTTTCTTCCTGTGTGCCTTTCTCCCCCGCCCCCACCCCTTACCCAACTTGTTTCAATACATAGTCTGTATAGTTCATTCGTTCTTACTGCTTTAGGACAGGATTTTTCATAATATTTCACTTTTCAGATTTTTTTATTTTTATTAGGCAGAATTTTCATACCTGTTGCATTTGTTTTGTGGATTCTCATTTAAGGGAATGTATAGTGACGGTGTAAAAGAGACTGTCATATCTAGTCATATCTATGTGAAGACACAAAGTAGTACGCATCCCTACTGCCAAATCAGAGATGGACTCCCAGTGGAACTGTTGGTCATATCTAGGCAGTGGGATGCTGGACTGTCTGACGTTGTCTGTACCAGCAATGTTGGGGCACACTCAGATAACAGACCGATGAACTTACGACTGCTTGTGAAGGATTATACCATAGTATATGGGGAAGATCAGTTGAGGGGGTGGGAGTTTGGGAAGGGGGTAGGGAAATCCCAGACTCTTATATTGTACAATTCCATAAATTGTACAATATAATTCAAAATTTAAGTTAAAAATTAAAATACATGAAATCTGTTACCTTTCATAAAAAGACAAATCAGAAATCTAGGAAAAAAAGAAAGGCAGAAGTTACACAGAGAGGAGAGATAGTATTAATGAACTGGTTCACTCCTCAAATGGCTGAACAGCTGGAGCTGAGCTGATTTGAAGCTGGGAGCCAAGAGTTCCCCTCTGGGTGCAGGGTTCCAAGGACTTGGGCCATCCTATGCTGCCTTCCCAGGGCAGAAGCAGAGCACTGGGTCAGAGGTGGAGCAGCTGGGACATGAACTGGTACCCACAAGGGATTCTAATGCCTCAGGGTTGGAGATCAGTCTACCACTGTGCTGGCCCCCCTTTGTTGATGTTTTATACTGGGAAGAATTTCTTTTTTTTTTTTTTTAAGGGGGGAAGTTGTCTTATGCGTTGTAAGAAGTTTCCTAGCATCCCTGTTCTCCGCTCACTGGGTGTCAGTAGTATATCCCACTTGCAAGGTGTTAAAACACCTGCAGAGATTGCCAGATGTCCTTGAGGAAGGGGGAGACAGAATTAATCAGGGTTGAACCACAGTACAGTATTTCATTGTTTGAGCTTGCCACAGTTAAT